>NC_057801.1:534807374-534932360 GCF_018294505.1 Triticum aestivum | reverse complement strand
TCCCCCTTTTAGTTTTTTTTCTGTTTTCTGTTTTATTTAATATAACTGCAACTTTGTTGAATTAATTAAAATACCTAGCCATCTCCAAAAATCACCAAACTACTCCTGGCTCATAGTTGGATTATTTCCAACATGAAACATTTTAGTTTGGAGATATTTGAGCATTTAAATATTTTATATTATTTTAAATGCCCAAATTCAAATAGCTATGATTTAATTCAAAGACCCTATGATGGCCTAGGAAAATGTGCACCACTTTTGGCAGAGGTTCTGAACCAAGGCAAAAATGATGGGCATTTTGGAAGGGCATTTCAGGTTCATTGAAAATTATTTTAGTAAACCCTAGTTGGTTTCAGAGGGGACTGGGGGTTCTGTCATCCCCATTTCAAGTTTCTGATGAAAAGTAAACATGATGCAACACTCTAATGCATGACTAGCTAGGGTGTGACACTCTCCGACTAGGCGGGTTCGTCATGACCGCCCACTTGGCCGCCGCGCCGATGTTGACTTCTCGGGTCATCAAAAACAGCCTCCACGTCAGCTCGAGATACACCGAGCGGATGGATCCTATGGAGCTTTCGTCCTTGAACGAAATCTTAGATCGCATCGCCGCCTCGGGAGTCGCTACGGACTATGATCGGATTGGGCTTAAACCTGACCAAAGAGAAATTAACTCTCCACCGGTCACCCATCAGATAGCAGTGGTGGAGGAGCAATGCAGCGATTCTTCCTCTATTTTAAGGATGAACTATGTCCGGATTCCTGAGCTCTCCAAGCCGGATACCTGTCTGCGGGAGGACATGACCCAGACTCCAAACTTAGAATCCGACAACGGGCCAGAAAAACTGGGCAACATTCTGGAGCCCGAACTGCCAAGTTCAGAAGCTCCTCTGCCCCTGGGTCTCAGATCGGGTCAGGGTTCGGACTTAAATCTACCCACCCACCCAGATACAAGCGATCTTACCCACATTAGACAAGAGCCACAAGAGCCAGTACATCACTTTTTGGCCAGATTCCTCCTTGTAATGAGTAATGTCAAGGACTGTCGGGAGGAAGACGCAATCTCATTCTTTTGCAAAAATTGCACGGACAAGGGAATCCTCAACGCCATAAGTCGCCGTGACATAATACACTTTGCTGACTTGGCAGCCATAGTACAAAAGTACTGTGTGATGGAAAGCGCCTGGAAAACCCAAGCAAAATTCTGGGATTCTCCGGCCCTCACTAAACCCCTCGTCCGAACTAAAAGGGTGCACTCTCGCAAGTCACTCGATCCAATTACAAAGAAACCAAAGCCCACTACAGGGCGTGGAACTGTGTTGGAGGGATGGCTCAATGGGCCATGCAAAATTCACACCGCACCAGATACCATACCAACACACAACCTTCGAGCATGTTGGATACTTCGGAAGGTGTCCAAGAGCAGCGAGGATCTCCTCATTAATGATACCGCAGAGCATCATCTCGTACAAAACAACAATACGGTATTGACTGTCTTCAAGACTTTCGCCTCAAATAACAGGCGCAAGAGAGCACTCCGCAGCCTCGCCGAAGTCTGCCATGTTGCAGCAATAAACCCATGGAACGACACTGCCATAACCTTCAATGCCAGCGACGAACCTCAATTCCGAATAGTCCGAGCACCATCCGCCTTGGTCCTTAGTCCAATTACGGACGGCTTCCGGCTTACTAAAGTGCTCATGGATGGCAGCAGAAGATTAAACCTCATCTATGAGGAAACTCTCAACAAAATGGAAATAGACAAGAGTTGCATTGAGCAAAGCAGCACAACCTTCAGAGGAATTATCCCTAGTCGGGAGGCACAATGTGCAGGAAAAATCACAGTAGATATGGTATTCGGCATGCCAGAGAATTACAAGTCCGAAGAAATCACATTCCAAGTGGCCCCATTCAGTAGAGGATACCACGCCCTTTTAGGACGGGATGCATTCACGTGATTCCAAGCTATACCCCACTACGGGTACATGAAGCTCAAGATGCCCAGGACCAATGGAATCATCACTCTAGCTAGTGATCCGGACATAGCACTGCGCACCGAAAACAAAACATCCACCCTGGCCCTTGAGGCATTATCCGAAGCCCTTGCGGCCGAAGAACTAACTGCGCTGCGCTCCACAGTGGACAGGGACAATGTGATACTCGACAAATGATCCAAGTCCACCTCTTTCAAACCAGCGGATGAAATAATCAAATTCCAAGTCCACCCAACGGACCCTACAAAAACAACATCCATCGGGGCATAGTTGAACCCCACAATAGACGCCACACTGCGGGCGTTCTTGCGCGAGAATTGGGACATCTTCGCCTGGCACCCTTCAGATATGCCAGGTATCCCATGCAGGCTGGCCGAGCATAGCCTAAACATACTAAAGGGATACAAGCCGGTCAAGCGGACTCTTGGGCGCTTTTTAGAACCTAAACGACAAGCCATGGGAGAGGATTTAGCCAAGTTACTCGAAGCCGGATTCATCAGAGAAATAAAACACCCGGACTGGCTAGCAAACCTGGTGATGGTACCAAAGAAGGACAAATCCTGGCGCCTATGTGTCGATTTCAAGGACCTCAATAAGGCTTGCCCCTAGGATCCCTTCCCTCTCCCCCGCATCGATCAAATCATTGACGCTACCGCAAGACACGACTCATTGTGCTTCCTCGATGCATACTCCAGATACCACCAAATCAAGATGGCGGAGTCCGATCAAGCCGCAACGGCATTCATCACTCCATACGGCCCCTTATGTTTTAACACCATGCCTTTCAGGCTAAAAAATGCTGGTGCAACCTATCAACGCATGATTCAGACATGCCTGGAAACACAAATCGGCAAAACAGTTGAGGCATACGTAGACGATGTGGTCATCAAAACCAGACACGTCGAGTCTTTAATAGACGACCTGAGGCTTACGTTCGACAATCTCCGAACATATGACATCAAGCTCTACCCGGAAAAATGCGTTTTCGGCGTCCCTGCCAGAAAGATCCTCGGCTTCATCGTTTCCAATAGAGGAGTTGAAGCAAATCCGGCTAAAATCCGAGCTCTGTCATAGTTGGCTACCCCAACAGACCTCAAGCCAATCCAGAAGTTAACTAGATGCGTAGCTTCCTTAAGCCGCTTTATCTCCCAATTGGGAGAAAAGGCACTACCTCTCTATCGCCTTCTTCGACGCACCGAACACTTCGAGTGGACGGATGCGTCTACGGCCGAACTGGAAGAAATAAAATCCCTCTTGGCTAGCAATCCAATCCTGGCCGCACCAAACATCGGTGAACCCATGTTGTTATATATAGCTGCAACGCATCAAGTTATAAGCGCAGTGCTCGTCATCGAACGAGAGGAGGACGGACATAAGTTCCTGCTTCAAAAGCCGGTATACTACATATCCATTGTCCTCACTCCATGCAAGTCACGGTACCCACATTATCAAAAGATAGCATACGCAGTCTTCATGGCATCCCGGAAACTACGACACTACTTTCAAGAGTGTTCAATCACGGTGGCCTCCGAAGTACCACTCAACGATATAATAAATAACCGCGATGCCACGGGCCGGATTGCTAAATGGGCTATCGAGCTCCTCCCATTCGACATCATATACAAACCACGGCGAGCTATGAAATCACAAGTACTGGCCGACTTCGTCGCCGAATGGACAGAAGCCGAACTCCCTAAAGAGTACGGCGCGTACTCCAATTGGATCATGCATTTTGACGGCTCTAAGATGCTGGCTGGTCTGGGAGCAGGCGTTGTCCTGACATCCCCCACCGGAGATACAGTCCAATAGTACTCCAAATATTATACACAGACTCCAACAATGCAGCCGAATATGAGGCTCTGCTGCATGGTCTTCAGATGGCACTCTCCATGGGCATTCAATGCCTAGAAGTGCGTGGGGATTCGAACCTTGCAATATCTCAAATAAATGGAGACTTTGACGCCCAGGACCCGAAAATGGCGGCTTACCGCAATGCCTTCCTCAAGATGTCAGCTCGGTTCGAGGGGCTCGAATTGCATCATGTGGTCCGGGAAAACAATCAAGCGGCGGATATTCTCGCCCGCATCGGCGCTAAGCGCGACCTCGTCCCACCTAATATCTTCTTGGAAAGTCTATTCAACCCATCCGTGGTATGGGAAGGGGAGACCGGCAACACTAGTTCGGATCCAACCACAACCCCAGATCCCGAACACACTGACATAATCGGAGGCTCCACCACTGAAATAACACCTTCGGCCCACGTGATCATGGTTGTCATCGCCCCGTGGACAGAACCCTTCTTAGCCTACCTAAATAGGCAAGAACTCCCCGAGGACCAAAATGAGGCACGTTGCATTGTGCGGCGCTCTAAAGCCTACAAGGTTCATGAGGGAGAGCTTCATAAGAAAAGCGCTATCGGAGTACTCCAAAGGTGCATCTCCGAAGAGGAAGGGCGGCAGCTCTTGGCTGAAATTCATGCTGGACTTGCCGGCCACCACGCCGCTGCCCGGGCCCTTGTAAGCAAGGCCTTCTGTATAGGTTTCTACTGGACGACAGCCCGAGCAGACGCACAGGACCTTGTCCAACATTGTGTCGGTTGCCAGCTTTTCGCGAACCAAAGCCATATGCCACCTACCGCTCTCCAAACAATCCCCATAACTTGGCCCTTTGCGGTCTAGGGGCTCAATATGGTCGGACCCCTTAAAGGAGGAAACCATAAGAAAAAATACTTTTTGGTCATGGTGGATAAATTCACCAAATGGATATAAGCCAAACCAGTTAAAACGGCCGAATCCAGACCAGTGATAGACTTCATATCACGGGTCCTACACCGTTACAGTGTCCCGCATAGCATCATCACCGATAATGGCTCCAACTTCACAGCCGACGAGGTGAAAACTTGGTGCGGCAACATGGGCATTAAGCTCGATTATGCCTCCATCTATCACCCCCCAAATGAACGGTCAAGTTGAACGAGCAAATGGTCTTATTATGAGCGGCAGCAAACCCAGACTAGTGTGATCCTTGAAGGAATCAGATACGCACTGGGTCGAGGAGCTCGACTCCCTAATATGGGGTCTGCAGACCATGCCGAATCTCACTACCGGATACACACCATTTTTTATGGTGTACAGTGCAGAGGCGGTATTGCCCTGTGATATCATTCATGACTCACCTTGAGTGCGCATGTACGAAGAGAGAGAAGCCAAGCTTGATCGGCAAGATAGTTTAGATGCCCTGGAGGAGGAGCACGACGTCGCAAAAGCTTGTTCCGCATTCTATCAGCAACATGCTCGAAGGTATCAAAGCAAAGAAGTACGGGCCAAAAATTATAACATTGGCGAACTTGTTCTACACCCACCGGAGAACAAAAAGGACAAGCTCAAGCCCAAGTAGGAGGGTCCCTTCATCATTGACAAAGTTCTCACCGGAGGAGCGTACCGTCTGCGTGATGCATCAGATAATCGACTCGAGCCGAACCCATGGAACGTGGCCAGACTCCAAAGATTCTACGCCTAGTGCCGAACTCTGTGTTTGTCTCCTTACCTCTGCCTTTCTTTTTTAAGTTATATCCTCTTTCTCTCTTTCTTTCTTTCTTTCTGTTTTTATGGCCTTACAGGCTTCAAGTGTGCCTCGACCACACACTCTTGCCGCGCTATGCACGCTCAATATACCTGGGGACTTCTTATATAGAAGCTTAATATAATTATCTTCCGGGCTTCATGCCCACTACATATGTGTCACTTTTCCATGTGTACCTTTTCTTCTCCATTATATGCATTGATATGACTTAAGTTTTGGCCAAGCTGGGTTGCCTGGCTCCTGTGTTTATGCCCTATGTTCCCGTTAGTTTGGCTAGGGCATAATGGGAGCACCTCTGCGATTGTTACTGCCAGGTCAGCCGGATGTGTACCTCAGACTGGGTGAAGCGGAAAGCTAGCGTTCTTAAGGGAATATTCGATCGGTGAACAAAAGATGTTTTCTTACCCATTACAATATAAGCCCCCAGATGTTTTGTGTCCTGCTCTCTGTTCATAGTTCGGACATGCACATTCACGCATGCGTACCCAGGGAAAGGAACCCTTAACGGAACTATTCTCCCTGGAAGATGTTTCTTAATATCCATGTAATATAAAATAGCTAGTTGGATACTTGTCTGTTCAAGCACTTATGACCCCTACGCCTGGTTTCCACGCGTACCCTGGTTTACATAACTGAGTGGGTATTCAGATACACTCCAGACTGTCGGGTCCGGGTTGAAGCGAAAAGGTCCGCCATGAAAAATGATTTACAATCCGGCTAGGGACTAAATATGTCATTTGAAGTACACAGTCACTTAGACTGACTAAATTCTTCTTCTATACCATCCAACAGGCTATCTAGCCTACAATCCTGTTGGGAATACTTTGCGGCTAATCCTACCTGGTCATATACCAGACTAACAGGGATCTCTTTCCCATCTGACCTTACAGGTCCGACCTCGGCCATGTGATTCGGGTCAACCTTGGTGTACCATGTTTTCACCATGGCCCAGGATTCCCTCGCACCTTGTCGGCAGGCCGATACCTTCCATAATCGAAAGCACCGCCGCGCTCCCTTGAGCATCTCCACAAGCTCCCCCATGCCTCCTAACAGGGAGGCGGATGGCCACAAGGCCTGGGCAATACCCCGCATCACCTGCCAACCTTGTTCGTGCAATTGTGAAAGTTCTTGCAAAAGATCCCTGTGGAGCCGGTCATTTCCTCTTCGGGACGACCTGTCAGCATACCTACAGACATAACTCTGTTAGCCCGTTTCTTCGCCGAACTGTATAAAAGTTCGTTTGAGCACTTACCAAAAATGTCGTGTCGAAGCCTCTTATTCTCCTTCACGGAGTCAGCAAGCTGGGCCCAAACATCTTCTAATTCAACGCCCAGCCAGGTATTGGCATCCTGGAGATCGTTTTATCTCGCCTAACCCGTGTAAGCACGCGCTCACCAGCCTCTAGCTGTCGTTGAGCATGTTGCTCATATTCTCGTACGATCTCCGGATTCGCTCCAGGATTGTCTACAGAATCTATTGTTAGATTTGCGAGCTTGCTGAATACTAACTGGTACACATCATTACATTCTTTTGGATCACAACAAGTATTACCAGATGGGGCCTTCTTGGATTCCTCCATTCCGGCAACTGCGGCCCTTAGCTGGGCTTTGCACTCCTCCAGCTCTTGAGACAAATGGGTATTCTTCTCTGTAAGAACCTACGCATACAATTATCCTTAAATAAGTTGTGCCAACTGTTTCAAGTCTCAGGGGCTACTGATATACATAATTATCAGATTTTTCTTACATGTATATCCTTTAAATACTGGTCTGTGGCTCTAGCAAGCCCACCTTGAGCATCTCGGATGTATGCGTCTCCCGAGTTGAAGGCATTGAACGCCTCTTCGGAGAAATTAGGGTCGCGAAGTACGGCCCATCGGCGCCTGTGATTCATGGCGCCCTCCACTTTGGAATTTGTAGCGGATATTCTATCCACATCCTCTGTAGGAGGACCGTCCGGCGTTGTCCCTAGTTTGGCCTCCGCCCTTGAGTTCGGTTCTTGAGTCCGGCTGGTGGAGGCGTGGCCGGCAGGATCTCCGGTCATAGTCTGGCGAGCACTCTTTCTGCCAGGGGACAAGGGACATTGTTATATTTTAAAGACGATAATCACGGAGCAGGTTTTAAATCATACCTCTGCAATGGTGTCTCAGTCCTGACCGCCTTCCTTTTAAGCCTACCCGGCTTGGGCGCCCCCTGTTGGTGAGTCGCCGCGTGTTCGGTGCGGCGCCCCGATGGCCTTCCCTATAAATCACAAGACGTGTGCGGTGTGTAAGGTGTAAGGAAGGGATCCTTCTCGAAAGTTAGGATTTCGGTTTTACTTACATGTGATCCAGGGAGGAGGCTAGGATAATCGGCGATGATGGCCACCAGGGAGCCGTCACAGCTTGCCTGGTAGAACGTCCTGTTGACGAGCTCCACAGATACGTCCGGATCTTCTTCGAGTCCGGGGTCGAGGGCCCGGTCAGGGTCCTCTGGCTGTGGAGACGGGCTGTGGACCTCCCTTACAGCTTTTCGTAGTTCCTGATATGAATTAGCAAGGTAAATATTTGAGATGTGAGAGTGTGGGAATGAATGGAGTTGAGTAAAGGATAGGAGCTCACCCAGCTTGGGGGGTTGTACATGGAAAATCCATCCCGTGGCTTGACGCGGATAAACTCCTCTTCTTATCCTTTATAAAAACCGGACAGCATTTTCACCAGAGTGGTGGCGGAGTCCGGACCTTTACGACTGCAGTGGGAGGCGTCGTTTTCTCCATTGAAGTGCCACATGGGTTTCCCCCGATACTGGAGTGGCTGCACCCGCCGCATTATGCAGATTGACATAACCTCAATTATTGTCAATCCAGATTTGGCTAGTGTTTTTATCCTGCCCATCAGATAAAGGACCTCTCTGTTATCTTCCTCTTGGAGGCTCCGGGGCGCCAGCTACACCGTTTCTTCAATGGGGCATTGGTAAACTCAAGAAGACCCATCCGGATAGGGTCTGGAAGGGGGACGCCCTCTAAATAAAACCACTCTGAAGGCCAGTCTTCGGACATCTTCTTCTGAGTACCAGACAGGATCCGGTCCCAGCGATGCGCCATATTTCGGCTCTGCCCACTTGATATATTGATCCTTCTTGATTGCGAGGGACGAGGCATAATAGCCTCTTCCATAGCTCGAAATGAGCTTCGCAGCCCAGGAATAGCTCACACAGGGCGACATAACCTGCGATGTGTAGTATGGAGGCAGGAGTAAAGTTATGCAGCTGAAGGCCGTAGTACTCCAAGGCCCACAGAGGAATGGATGGATTGGAAATCCTAGGCCCCTCAGCAAGTAAGGGACAATGCATACTCGCTCCCCCTGGATGGGTTGGGGAAACTCTCTGCTTGCTCCCCGCCATCGTAAGTGGCTAGTCCGGCTCAGACGTGGACCATATATGCAGGCGGGAGAAACCCCTGGGTCTGCAACTCCACCAATCGACCATGGGTGATAGTACACTTCATCCAATCACCTGGCTTGGCGCTGTGGGAGCGAGAGGAGGAGCTGCGGAGGCCGGCCATGATGGGATGGTTTTTTCGGGCACGCTCTGGTGATTCCTCGCTTGGGGAAAATGGTGTGATTTGGATCTAAGGATCCTCGTCTCTTTAATAGACGATTTACTTACATGGTCAGGGTGGCAAATGTAAAAATGCCCCGACTTCTCGCATTCGCTCGACACGTGGAGACTGCCATTATTAAGGTACATAAGCCGAGGAGTGCAACATTAATGGGAAGCTGGACACTGCTCGTTACAACAGGTACTTAGAGATTCGGAGAACGAACCCGCCTTGCAATGCCGAAGACAATCTGCACGCCGGACTCATGTCATTGAAGCCTGGTTCAGGGGCTACCGAGGGAGTCCTGGATTAAGGGGTCCTCAGACAGCCAGACTATGTACTTTTGCCGGACTGTTAGACTATAAAGATACAAGATTGAAGACTTCGTCCTGTGTCCGGGTGGGACTCTCCTTTGCATGGAAGGCAAGCTTGGCTATTCAGATATGTAGATCTCCTTATTTGTAACCGACTCTGTGTAACCCTAGCCCCCTCCGGTGTCTAGATAAACCGGAGGGTTTACTTCGTAGGACAAGAACAATCATAATCATAGGCTAGCTTCTAGGGTTTAGCCTCTACGATCTCATGGTAGATCAACTCTTGTAATACTCATATCATCAAGATCAATCAAGCAGGAAGTAGGGTATTACCTCCATAGAGAGGTCCCGAACCTGGGTAAACATTGTGTCCCCCACCTCCTATTACCATTAGCCTTAGACGCACAGTTTGGGACCCCCTACCCGAGATCCGCCAGTTTTGACACCGACACCAGGCTTCAATGATGATGAGTCCGGTGCGTAGATTGTCTTCAGCATGGCAAGGCAGGTTCCTTCTCCAAATACTCCAGCATAGCCTTCCGAACATAGAAAACATGTCCGGCTCTGCAAAACAAGTTCCACAAACAACCGTAGAGAGTATACTTTTTACGAGTCCAATCCGCTGACAATTTTGGGAGCACGACATTACGTCATTACCCGACCATTATTTTGAATCGTTTTCTAGCCTGCCACTCCGCGTTTCAGGAGGCGGTTTTTATTGGCACGTCTTGTCAAAGAAGAGATCATGTCCCCTTATTACGAGATTTTCATCAACACGAGCGTGGGTAACCCAACCGTTCTGTTGGCATAATTCCTCAGGAATAGGCATGTTTTAAGGCCTGGAGGGGACGCTTGATATTCGTCGCCTTTATAAAGGGGTTAAGGCATGTCCTCCTTCCTCCATGCTAGTTATTCCCCCTACCTCCCACCTCAAGTTCCAACACTCAAGGGTCAATCCAGTCGCTTCGAGCCCCCATCCATGTCTGGACCCAGCCTTCAAGGCCGGTGGATGGCCTCTTCTATCACAGAGGAAGATATCATGAAGCTCAGGGAGGCAAGATACTTGACCACGGAAATTTACCATAGGCTTCCTACTCAAGGGCAGGTTATTCCCACTCCCAGATTCAGTGAGAGGGTCGTGTTTATCTCTCACTTGCTCTGAGGGCTTGGGTTTGCTCTCCATCCCTTCGTTTGAGGGGTCATGTTTTATTACGGGCTAGACTTACACGATCTAGCCCCGGCATCCTTCCTCCACATCTCGGTGTTCATCACCATGTGTGAGGCCTTCCTCCATATTTCCCCACATTTCGGCTTATGGCTTAAGACCTTTAACATGAAACCGAAGGTAATCGACAGGAAACAAGCGGAGTGCGGAGGCGCTTCAATAAGCAAGCTTATCAATTCTTCTTGGCTGAAGGGCTCCTTCGCAGAAACTTCTGACTTATGGCAAAGGGAGTGGTTTTACATCACCGAACCGTGCAGTAAAAAGCGGGCAGCCACACCTGCGTTTCGATTTGGCCCTCCGCCACAGCTCGCATCGTGGATTAACAAGGGGCTGGACAGGGGATCTACTGATGAAGTGCGGACGCTGCAAAGCCGCATTTGGAGCCTCATTGAGAAGGACACCGGTCTCATTGATGTAATCCAAGTAATGCTAGTCTGCCGGATCCTACCCTATCAGCGACGCCCTCTCTGTATGTGGGAGTTTAATCCGGAAGGTCCACGGACTCTTCAGCACCTCTCTGGAACGATGCTTAGAGAGATGTGGAAATTTTTCTTCAGCGCACGAAAACAGTGGCCGAACACTACAGAAGACATTGGTCTTGACTGCAATCATCCAGATACTCTGGTAAGCACTTAACTCCTGAACCTAGATTTGTCAGATGCCTCACAACAATGTACTGATAATACTTTCCTCGGTCAGGGTCGGCAAAAGAAGGCGGAGAGGATTAGGTGTTCGGCTCCACTTCCCGAAGACTCTGCCAATCCGGTGTTAACAAGGATGCTGGCTCCGGCACCATATCAAGTGCCGGCGGGGGAAGATAAGGAGGAGGACGAAGAGGCGCAAGGCGGCCTCCATTCTGGAGGCACACTAGGCAATTTGTCTGGGGAGATTGGAACTTCCACTTCCAAAGGTGGAAGGCAAGGGCGAACCGACACCCCTTCTCCTCATGGGAAGAAAAGGGCTGCCTCTGAAGAATCGAAGAGAGAAGCTTCTAAGCGGGGGAAGGTATCCCAGTCAGGGGGTGATGTTGACATGTAGTCACCCCTCGAAGATAAGCCCTTAGCCAAATCGTAAGTGAATTAGGGTGTTTTTAAACATGTCCTGTTCTTTCCTGGTTATAAGGGTAATATTTTAAACACATGTTTGTAGCCCGGCACACAGCCCTCCTCAACAGTCCTCCTTTTTCTGTGGATCTTCTTCTGGAGATGATGGAGAGCGAGATGCCTCCATAGATCTCCCTGCCAGATAAGGCAAACGACGCCGAGGTGTCAACCCGGAGGATCTTTCCGGAACTGTGAGTGGCGCAAGGGGTAGTGAAGACCGGGGCCGAAGGTAATACTTCGGCTGCCCAGGGTTCGGGGTGTGTGGCCCCTACAGGAAACAACAAAAGTCCCGGACTATCCAATGTCCAAGGGACGACGCAACCTGTTCCGGATCCAGAAGCACCGGATACATTGATGGACATATTGCAACATGCCTCCGTCTCAGAGGAACATCGTACCTTGATGGGTGAGGGAGTCCAGGATTAAGGGGTCCTTGGATAGCCGGACTATATGCATATGCCGGACTGTTGGGCTATGAAGATACTAGATAGAAGACTTCGTCCCGTGTCCGTATGGGACTCTCCTTTGAGTGGATGGAAAGCTTGGCGATTCGGATATGAAAATTCCTTTCTCTGTAACTGAATCTGTGTAACCCTAGCCCCCTCCGGTGTCTATATAAACCGGAGGGTTTATTCCGTAGGATAACAACAATCATAATCATAGGCTAGCTTCTAGGGTTTAGCATCTACAATCTCGTGGTAGATCAACTCTTGTAATACTCATATCATCAAGATCAATCAAGCAGGAAGTCGGGTATTACCTCCATCGAGAGTGCCCAAACCTGGATAAACATTGTGTCCCCCGCCTCCTGTTACCATTAGCCTTAGACGCACAGTTCGGAACCCCCTACCCGAGATCCGCTGGTTTTGACACCGACGTTGGTGCTTTCATTGAGAGTTCCACTATGCCATCACCATAAGGCTTGATGGATCCTTCGATCATCTATAACAACGCAGTCCAGGATGGGGTCTTCCTCCTCGGACAGATCTTCATATTCGGCGGCTTCTCACCGCGGGCCATCTGGAGCGGATCGATAGCTACGCCCCTGGCCATCAGGTCAGGTTTGGAAGCTTGAACTACACCATCGACGTCCGTGGAGATTTGATCTTCGACGGATTTGAACCCACGACAGCTGCACTCTGCCGCCATGATGAACATGACCTAAATCCTTCATCATACTGTGCTCAGGAGATAGCGCCTGTAGCCGCTCTGGCCCTAGATCCAGAGCAAAGCGCGCCATCCAAGGATGGGAAGCTCAACCTCGCGACGGAAGCCGCAGACTCAGCGGAGCTAGAGCCAAACACAAATCTGACCTCCAACGAGTCCTGTTTCATCGGAACCTCGGACTCGTCTCCGACCATAGGCTCCGAACCACGTGTATCCGCACCCATGGAAACTTACCGGGCGCCGATCTTAGAGTTCAGCTCTGCGGACGTATTCCAACACTCACCCCTAGGTGATGTGTTAAACTCATTAAAGTCTCTCTCCTTGTTAGGAGATTCTTGGCCGAACTATGTCCGGCTTGAGTGGGAAGCAGACGACGAAAAACTTCGTTACCCACCCACCACCCAGTTGATAGACACTATTGATGATTTGACCGACATGCTCGATTTCGACTCCGAAGACATCGACGGTATGGACGACGATGCCGGAGAAGAACAGGAACCACCGCCCACAGGGCGCTGGATAGCCACCTCCTCATACGACATATACAAGGTGGATACACCCAAAGAAGACAATGGCGATGATAAAAAGGATCCAGCTAAGGATAAACCTCCTAAGAAGCAGCCAAAGCATCGACGTCAGCGGCGCCACTCTAAACCACGCCATGGTAAAAATAGCAATACCGGCATAGGAGAAAATAGTACTCGGGACGATGCCGAAGACAACGAAGACCCCGCCAAGCCAAGCTTCGAATAGGCCGAACGGGAAGACGGACGAGCCAACCTTGATAAACAGGCCATTAATGAAGACTCGGAGGACAGTAATTACATGCTTCTCTCTGAGGATGAGGTGAGCCACTGCGACGAAGAATTTATCGTGCCTGAGGATCCCATTTAGAAGGAGCGCTTTGAGCGTCGGCTTATAGCCACGGCAAAGAGCCTGAAGCAGCAGCAGCAGCAGCAGCTTCAAGCTTATCAAGATCTGCTCACTGATAGATGGACTGAGGTCCTGGCAGCCGAGGAATATGGTCTCGAACGCCCAACCAAAAGATACCCTAAGCGCAAATTCCTACCTCAATTTGATGACGAGGCACCGGAGCTAGCATTACCAGCGCATAATGCGGCTGACCGACCACCGCGTGGCCGAGATAAAATGGCAAGTCAGCCCGCACTGCCTCGCCAAACAAATAGAAATACAACAGCTCGGGGATACACACATGACCTGTGATATGACTTGGAGAACAGAGCAGGCCATACCACATCGATCTATGGATCAAGGGGGTGCGCCACAATGGGCAACGACGGCCACCACGCCGGATATAACAAATACACACCTGTCCAGGCCGAATACCGCAGACCGACTCCATCCGAGCTGCGTCCCGACGTAGCCCGACATAGAGGCGCCGCACACCCCCTATGCTTCACTGACGAAGTAATGGAACATGAATTTCCAGAAGGGTTTAAACTCGTAAACATTGAATCATATGATGGAACAACAGATTCGGCAGTATGGATCGAGGACTTCCTTCTCCATATACATATGGCTCGCGGTGATGATCTCCATGCCATTAGGTATCTCCCGCTAAAACTCAAGGGACCAGCTCGGCACTGGTTGAACAGTCTGCCCAAAAACTCCATCGGGAGTTGGGAGAACCTGGAAGATGCATTCCTTGACAACTTCCAAGGCACTTATGTCCGACCTCCGGATGCCAATGACTTAAGTCATATAATCCAACAGCCCATAGGGTCGGCCAGGAAATTCTGGACTCGGTTCTTAACTAAAAATAACCAGATCATCGACTGTCCGGATGCTGAAGCCCTAGCGGCCTTTAAGCATAACATCCGTGATGAACGGCTTGCCCGACACCTAGGCCAAGAGAAGCCGAAGTCCATGGCAGCCCTTATGACACTCATGACCCGCTTTTGTGCAGGCAAGGATAGCTGGCTAGCTCGTAGCAACAGCACCTCAAGTAAACCTGGCAGTAACGCCAAAGATAGTAACGGCAAGCCCCGATGCAGTAGACACAAGCATCGAAATAATGACGATAACTCCAAAGACACGACCGTCAATGCCGGATTTAGTGGCTCCAAGTCCGATCAGCGGAAAAAAGCCATTTAAGAGAAACAATCCGGGCCCGTCCAGTCTGGACCACATACTCGATCGTCCATGTCAAATCCACGACACCCCCGATAAACCAGCCAATCATACCAACAGAGAATGTTGGGTCTTTAAACAGGCCGGCAAGTTAAATGCCGAAAACAAGGAAAAGGGATCGCAAAGCGATGACGACGAGGAACCCCGGCCACCGAACACAGGGGGACAGAAGAAGTTTCCTTCCCAAGTTAAAACAGTGAACATGATATATGCTAACCATATCCCCAAAAGGAAGCGGAAGCACGCACTAAGGGACGTCTACGCGATGGAGCCAGTTGCCCCAAAATACAACCCGTGGTCCTCCTGTTCGATCACTTTCGATCGAAGGGACCATCCAACTAGTATCCGTCATGGGGGTTCAGCCGCACTGGTGCTCAACGCTATCATCGACAGATTCCACCTCACACGCGTCCTCATGGACGGTGGTAGCAGCCTGAACCTGCTCTTTCAGGATTCAGTGCGCAAATTGGGTATTGATCCCTCAAGGATCAAGCCCACCAAAACCACCTTTAAAGGTGTCATACCAGGTGTAGAGGCCTGTTGTATGGGCTCAATCACACTGGAAGTGGTCTTCGGATCCCCGGATAATTTCCAAAGTGAAGAGTTAATCTTCGATATCGTCTCCTTCCGCATTGGTTATCACGCACTGCTCGGACGAACCGCATTTGCTCGTTTCAACGCGGTGCCGCACTATGCCTACCTTAAGCTCAAGATGCCCGGACGTGGCGGTGTTATAATAGTCAATGGAAATACGGAGCACTCCCTCCGTACTGAGGAGCACACCGCAGCCCTGTAATAGAAGTACTGAGTAGCTTTCTTAGGCAAAACCTCAATTCGGCAATAAAGCCCTTGGACACCGTTAAGCGAGTCTGAGCTACTCTGCAGCAGGACCATCCGGCTTGTCCAGAGCTCAGCTAGCAATCCGGCCTTCGTCCCAGCCCCAATCAAGCGATGAAATTCGTTCCGCACGTACACAACTACACACTTAAAATTAGGGCTGGGTGTTCGGTTAATATGGTCAATACGGTTCGGTTTATTCTGTTTTTTTATAATTTTTGTTTTGGAGAAATGACAGCCGAAATAATCACACAAAAATTAGCCACCGACCCATATTAACAAAAATATATTGGTTCGGTTTATTCGGTTAACCAAAAAACCGAAGTAGATGCACCCATCAGTCTACGAACCACAACTCATGAGCAGTGATGCGCATTGCACAAAATGCAAAAAATAATCACAAGAGCTAAGCAACCTCGATTCAACCCAGGAGCTATACACGTACAAGTGCAAGCTAGCCTAAAAAAGTTAGCACACAGACAGGTTGATTGATTTCCCGGCCGCCGTATGATGCCAGTACGTACTCACGTACGTACATGAGCTTGTCTGAAAGTGTAGCGCGTCTTGGCTTATGTCTAAGTTAGACAGTCTAACAATATATGGATCAGAAACTCATGCATGCACTAATAAACCATTGAATAGTACTAATTTGTTCCATTAGCCACGCACACTGCACATGTACACAAGAAGATCCATGGATGGAAATCGTATAAATACTTGTTGTAAGGATACACTAGCTTATCACAATCGTTTCATGCAAAATAGTACTAAAATATTCCTAGTAGATCAAAGCTAATCACTAGCATGGAGTATGCGTACTGGTGTACTAGCTACTGCTATTGAGATCTGAGAGATTAGAACTTGTGAGCGGATGGCTTATGACCGTCGCGACAAACGGATTTATTGCTGATTGCCGAGAGCCGACTCGCCAGAGCCTGCTCAATGAGTAGATTTTTTTGAGAGAAGCTCAATGAGTAGATGATCGTGTGCCTAAGGTTGGAGAGGAGAGGGCGCCGTCTGATGAACGGATGAGTGATGGAGAGATGGGCAATGGCTAGGTTTACCGACGCGTGATTACTATAGATAAATCAGCGGGTGTTGCCATGTTGGGCCGAAGGACAAATGGGCTGCGCTCGGCCGCTCAAGAAAAACAGTCACATCACGTACGACCATCTAATTAATATCGGGTTGTTCGGTGATTGCGGTTTGCGATAGCTGGAAACCGAATATACACAGAACACCGAATAGCAAACAAAGTTGCCACCAAACTGAACAACCGTACACCGAATAAACAGACAAATCGGTTAAATTGGTTCAGTTCAGATTGGTTTTTCGGTTTTCGGTGTGATAGTGCCCACTCCTACTTAAAATACCATGGGCATGGATGGAGGAACAGCTAGACCGCGGTCCACAATACGGCTCAACCGCTCCTGGATCCGCATACCTTCACTTTTCCTCTTTCTTTCAGGTTTTTTCTCCTCTTGAGGCTTTTTCTGATAAACCTAATCATCGGACCCATCGCGGGACGGATACACCAAGAAAGCTAGGGGCTTTGACGTACAAGGGAATACCCAGGTGGTCTCTGCTAATGATCGTCATACCTATTTTAAATACCCGCACGCAGCTCACTCTTGGTCGTGGCATGTTAAATAGCCTTATTCGCTTATTGCACTACTTGTACATATACGCCTTGACGTATTAATCAAATTACAATGAAAAATAATTTGCAGCGTCAGCTTATTACTTAATTTTTTCCTTGCCTATTTATTTATTATCAATTGCACTCGTACATTCTGGTACACCTTAATTCACCAGGGGCTTCATTGTACCCCATAACACGGCAAGAAAGTCCGAACACTTTTACAGTACAGTTTGGCACCCCGAACTTATAGCATTATATGCATCGGCTCCAAATCATGTCTTTGGTCAATAATAGGGTTGCCCAACTCCTGTGCTTGCTACCTTACGTTCCACTCTATCGGCAAGGGTAGTAAAGGGAGAACTACTACGATTGTGTCCTGGTTCTTCCGGACGAGCACCTCAGTAGAGAAAGCCGAAAAATGACTGTCATGATGCGGCGAGAGCTGGTCAGCTATTCGAGAGGTTTTCAAATCCTTAGAGATTTTTTCCGCTTTACGTGAGGAATTGGTTTTTATCCGATTAGGCTTGTATAGCGCCCCAACTTCGGCCTTCCGAATACCAGAGGCTACGCCAAAATTTAAAATTATAGAACTCATATGGCTAAGTGAGAGTGATAAAGTTGTATAGTCCGATTGCCCTATTCGTTGCACTAAACACCTCCTTAAAGGACCAAAAATTTGGATAAAGAGTGTTTAGATTTATCCCGACCACCCCTGTACTACCTACATGGGGGCAGAAGCCAATGACTGGCCAACTCTTAGATTTTATAAATGGTCGCACAGGAGGTAAAATTTTAAATAACACGCATTATATTACATAAAGATCTTGTTCCATATTACAGGACAGGATAAAATAATGCTTTCATGGGAAAATGATATCCTTGGCACATTACTCCGCCACAAGGCGGGGTCCCTCCATGACACTGTCATAGTACATCTTGGGCTTGCGATGCTCCTGTCCCGAGGGCGGACCTCGGTCATCAACTTTGTGGCATCCATCTTCGCCCAGTGCATCTTGGCGCGGGCGAAAGCCATCCGCGCACCTTCAACACATATCGACCCCTTGACGGCATCAAGCCGAGGGCAGGCACTGACCAGTCGCTTCACGAGTCCGAAGTAGCTACTGGGCGTGGGCTCGATAGGCTATAGCCGGATTATTAGATCCTTCATGGCCAGTTCGGCCGCCTTGTGAAGCTCGACCAGCTATTTGAGCTGGTCGCTAAAGGGCACCGGATGTTATGGCCCAAGGTATTGAGATCAAAACAACTTCTCTGTAGAACTCCCTTCTTCGGCTAGATAGAACTCTGCAGCATCCGATATGCTGCGTGGCAGATCCGCAAACGCTCCTGGAGAACTCCAAATTCGGGTAAGCAAAAGGAACATTTTCTTCACATACTTGCTTTGCATAATAAAAGCCTTACCCGCCACGATCTTCTTGGCCGCCTGGATTTCCTGGAGGGCGCTCTGGGCCTCGGCTCGGGCATCCTGTGTGCTCTGGCGAGCCTTGGCAAGTTCGGACTCTTGAGTCTTTGAATCACGCTCCAAGGACTCGTGTTTCTTGATGGTGTCCTGGAGCTCTTGCTGGACCTCATTGACACGGGCCTCCTGCTTCTCGCGCGCAGCTAGTTCCTTGTCCGCTTTGTCATCGGCCTCGGCTAACGCTTTCTTAAGGGCCGCCACCTCGGTAGTGGCCCCTAATAAAGTTCATGATGCCTTAGTCAGCATGAACCATTCATCCTTCCTAAAATATACGAGCAGGTCAAATACATACCTTTGCTCTCATCCAGCTGCTTCTTCAAGAGGCCGAGCTCTTGCTTGGCCCGCTCCAGGTTTTGCTTCAGTCCAAGACCTTCGCAGTATGAGCGGCAGCAGCCAGCCTTGATGCCTGCTTATTCACATAGACATATTATGTTAAACTTCTGCAAAAATTATTTTGATCCTCTGTTCGGCTTTTCTTTTCAAACACCTAACAGAGCATCAGGGGCTAGTGTCTACAATGTGATATTCTTTTGCAATTATATTACTTACCTCTAAGCCTATTAGAAGGCTAATGCAGGCTTCAGTTAGTCTGTTTTTGGCGGATTGGACCTTCCCAATCACCGTACTCATAAGAGTGCGGTGTTCTTCCACAATGGAAGCGCCTTGCAGCGCTTCCAGTAATATATCCGGTGCCTCTAGCTAGACAGAGGTCACCGGTGGAGTTGGCTCGCCCCCCTCATTTGGAAGAAGCGTCTTGCCTGAATCTGGAGCCACCTGGGTCTTCGGAGCTGTATTCGGTTGGGGGCCGAATTGGATGCGGCCCCCACCGTCGGTAAGGGTCTTTCCCCCCATTTGTCCGGAAACTGGGATTTTATCCTCCGGCATCACCGGGACGGCCTCCCCCTGGCCTAGGATCCTTCGAGCCAACACCTCGGTGCTGTCCGCGGCCTTGGGGGAGGAGGCCGTCAGAAGGGACCCGCTGTTCATCGCCGACGGGTCCAGCGATGCCTTCGAAGAGGAGGACAACGCAATGTTGGACCGGGTCGGGCTGCAAGTGCGGGATCCAGCACATTAAAAACAATAAAGTAAAAATGCCGGAGTATTACTGTGTCCGAACACTTACGAGCTGGCTAGGGGCTTGACCCTGGGCTCCCACTCCCTGTTACTGTTAGTAGCCGCGGCGGACTAGTCCGGACGGGAAGTTTTCCCCTTCTTGGACACCTCGACCTCCCCATGTGTGGAGGCCTTCCTCTTCTTTCTCCCTCCAGCAGGGGAGGGACGGATCTCTTCTTCCTCCTCCTCTTCCTCATCATCTTTGGTGGAGGAATGTGTCTCGGCCGAAGTGCCCTTGTCACGGAGACCGCTTCTGGTCCCTAGGGCCTTCTTCTTGGCATTCTTCTCCGGCACCTCATAGGGTGCCAAAAATAGCATCTTCGTCAGAAGAGGCGTTTCTGGATCTTCGGGCAGCGGAGCCGGACAGTTAATCTGCTCCGCTATCTCTACCCAGGCCTGAAAGATTGGTAGGGAGGCTTAGATTCCTCCCTCAGATATGCCGGTAAAGGACATACCTTG
The DNA here is from genome assembly GCF_018294505.1 of Triticum aestivum. NCBI lineage: Eukaryota > Viridiplantae > Streptophyta > Magnoliopsida > Poales > Poaceae > Triticum > Triticum aestivum. The sequence goes on along the minus strand of NC_057801.1, from coordinate 534,911,720 downwards.
AAAGCACGAAAAAAACTTACCGGATTAGACTAGCGCTTTGAGTTAAGCCCACGATCCTCGGTCGTGTGCGGTGGTGTTTCTCCGGCCTTAAAAAGCACTTTCCAGATATCTTCGTGCGTTGTGCCGAAGAGCTCTAGCAGCATCTGGTGCTCGGCCGGATCGAACTCATACAAATTGTAGGACCGGTGTTGGCACGGAAGGATTCGGCGAATGAGCATGACTTGTACCACATTGACGAGCTTGGTTATCTTGTTTATCATGTTCTAGATGCACGTCTGGAGCCCGGACACTTCGTCCGAACAGCCCCAGGTCAGGCCCTTCTCTTGCCAGGAGGTGAGCCGCATTGGTACTCCAGACCAGAATTCGGGGGCCGCCGGGCAGTTAGAGTCGCGTGGCTCTGTGATGTAGAACCACCCCAACTGCCACCCCTTCACCGTCTCCACAAAGGAGCCGTCGGGCCAGATAACATTGGGCATCTTGCCCACCATAGCGCCTCCACACTCTGCTTGTTGACCGCTCACCACCTTCGGCTTCAGAATGAAAGTCTTCAACCATAACCCAAAATGGGGTGGGATGCGGAGAAAGGCCTCGCACACGATAATAAATGCTGATATGTTGAGGATGGAGTTGGGGGCCAGATCATGGAAGTCCAGCCCATAATAATGCATCAGTCCGCAGAAAAATGGGTGGAGGGGAAATCCCTGTCCGCGAACAAAGTGAGAAATAAAGACTACCCTTTCTTGGGGTTCTGGGGTAGGGACGATTTGTCCCTTGGCTGGGAGCCGATGGTTGACCGTCTTGGCTAAGTACCCAACCTCCCGGAGTTTCTTGATATCCTTCTCCGTGATGGAGGAGGCCATCCACTTGCCTTGCGCTCTGGATCTAGACATGGTTGGAGTGCTTTTTGGGGTGGAAGAGGTGGGTGCTTGGGTGCTGGAGCTGGAGAATGAATGAGCAGAGGAAGAAGAAGGCGTGGGTGAAGAAGGAATCCTTATCCCTTTCCAAAGGCAGTAAAATTCATGCGCCTCCCCACTCACCTTAAAGCTCGCTTATTTCTCAAGTGCCATGTTGATGGCACAGTTGGGTTACCCATACCCGCATTGATGAGAATCCTGTGATAAGGGGACATGATATCTGCTTTTACAAGACGTGACAATGAACGCGCCTCGAAATACGGAGGGGCAGGATAAAAACAGTTTGAATAAAGACCGGGCCGTGGCGTGATGTCACGCTGTGAGTTGTCAGCAGATTGGACTCGTGGGATATTATACTCTCTACAGTGGTATGTGGAATTTGTTTTGTAGAGCCGGACACGATTCTTATGTTTAAGATCTACTTTGGAGTATTTGGAGAAGGAACCCGCCTTGCAATGCCGAAGACAATCTGCGCGTCGGACTCATCGTCATTGAAGCCTAGTTCCGGGGCTACTTAGGGAGTCCTGGATTAAGGGGTCCTCGGACAGCCGGACTATATGCATATGCCGGACAGTTGGGCTATGAAGATACAAGATAGAAGACTTCATCCCGTGTCCGGATGGGACTCTCCTTTGCGTAGAAGGCAAGCTTGGCGCCTCGGATATGAAGATTCCTTTCTCTGTAACCGACTCTGTGTAACCCTAGCCCCCTCCAGTGTCTATATAAACCGGAGGGTTTAGTCCGTAGGACAGCAACAATCATAATCATAGGCTAGCTTCTAGGGTTTAGCCTCTACGATCTTGTGGTAGATCAACTCTTGTAATACTCATATCATCAAGATCAATCAAGCAGGAAGTAGGGTATTACCTCCATAGAGAGGGCCTGACCATGGGTAAACATTGTGTCCCCGCCTCCTGTTACCATTAGCCTTAGACGCACAGTTCGGGACCGCCTACTCGAGATTCGTCGGTTTTGACACCGACAATGGGTACGGTGGTTGAAAGAGTTCGGTCTGCAAAAAGCGGATTGAATGAAGCCTTTTCTAGCCTACTAAGAGGCTTCGAGGTACATAGTGTAATTTCAATTATATTGTAAGCGCAAATTGCACCTATGTATAGATAGTAGCCCCTGAGACTCTGATTGACATCCAAAGGGATGCGATCATAGGATCAAAAATATATGCCCACGAAATGATCTGACTAATTGAAACACAGGTTGTTACATCCGTGGCAACTGCCCAAGCTACCGAGGTAGCACATCTAGAGAAGAAAGTTGATGTGGTGGATGATGACATCACGCTTATTAACAGGCGGCTCGATGAGGCGCAGGGTATGTCTTTGGGGCATTTAGTACATGCTAGTATATGCATAACTGCAGATAGTGCCGCCGCAGTTGAAACCCTTCGGACGAAACTTGCCCGGGCCAAGGAGCAAGCCAGGATGAGTAATGCGGCTGCCGAAAAGGTGGCCGCCAAATTAAAAGCCGAGCAAATTGCTCGGCGTCTGTGCGAGGAGAGAATATCTGCTTTGGCACTTGAGCTGAAGGATGCCACTGGCCGATGCCAAGTTCTCGAGAAAGATAACAAAGCCAAAGCGGCCGATCTTGACAAGGCCTTACAACAGGCGAAGGAAGCCCAGTCTGAGTCTAGAGCAGCTCGGGAGGAGATCCGACAAGCTGGGGAGATCGCGGCTGGTAAGCCCTTTTTATTGCAAACTAAGTTTAGCGATCCGAAGTATGCGCCGCTTAATCAACTGTGGGTTTCTCCATACACCTTTATGGACCTGCCGAAGAGTGCTGCTGATGCGAATCAGTTTTTCCATGTGCAAGAAGGACATGCGATGGAAAAGCTAATTTGGTCGCAATTTGACACGCCGAAGCGTCCACTGTTGAACGAACAGATGGCCCAGTGGGCCGAGGTCCACAAGATGTCCGGCACTACCATGAAGGACGTCATAGCCCGACTATGGCCAACTGAACCCATTCTGAATAGTTATTTTGGTTTGGTGCGGAAACTTGTTAATGTGGTGCCGCGTATTGACGCTGTGAAGCGGTCAACGTGCATAGAAGGTGCACGGATGGCCCTTGCCCGTGTCAAGATGTATTGGGCGAAGATGAAGGCTACCGATATTGCAGCGGAGAGTCCACCCGAAGGCAAGGACCTTAACATGCTAGAACATTACTTTGAAGATGTCCTAGAGGGTGCCCGCTTGATAGAGGGTCAGTGCTTGAAAAATATTATGTTCGAGTAAAGTGTATCAAAATTGTAATAACAATATTATGATATATTTTAAGGCTATGTTTTTATACTTTTTTCCCAAAAAGTTTTGGTGCCTCTTGTGCGGCCGTCTTTTTATATATATACAATCTGAAAGTTTGCAGTCGTCGGCTTCAGCCCCCTTGCGTATAATGCGGAGGTGTTCGGAAAAGCACTTGATCACACTTGACCCAATATCTTGGTCCGTTAAGGAGGTGTTAGTGCGGCGAACTAGGCAATCAGACTATAGAGCTTTAACACTTTCACTTAGCCATAGGAGTCTGACGGTGGGGCTACTATATAGCCCCTGGTATGTCCGTGGTTACCCGAATATGGTGCGTGTGCATACGTGACTAGAAGGACGGTCCTTCGTTTAACACGGAGGGAACTGTTGGCGAACGTAGTAATTTCAAAAAAATTCCTATGTACACGCAAGATCATGGTGATGGCATAGCAACGAGAGGGGAGAGTGTTGTCCACATACCCTCATAGACCGTAAGCGGAAGCGTTAGCACAACGCGGTTGATGTAGTCGTACGTCTTCACGATCCGACTGATCCAAGTACCGAACGTACGGCACCTCCGAGTTCAGCACACGTTCAGCTCGATGACGATCCCCGGGTTCCGATCCAGCAAAGCTTAGGGGATGAGTTCCGTCAGCATGACGGCGTGGTGACGATGATGATGCTCTACCGGCGCAGGGCTTCGCCTAAACTCCGCGACGATATTACCGAGGTGGAATATGGTGGAGGGGGGCACCGCACACGGCTAAGGAACGATCCGTAGATCAACTTGTGTCTCATGGGGTGCCCCCCTGCCCCCGTATATAAAGGAGCAAGGGGAGGGCCGGCCAAGGAGGAGGAGGCGCGCCCAAGGGGGGAGTCCTACTCCCACCGGGAGTAGGACTCCTCCTTTCCTAGTAGGAGTAGGAGAGAAGGAAGGGGAAGAGAGAAGGGAAGGAAGGAGGGGGTGCGGCCCATCCCCCTAGTCCAATTCGGACTAGGCCTTGGGGGGGCGCGCGGCCTGCCCTAGGCAGCCCCTCTCTCTTTCCCATATGGCCCAATAAGGCCCAATACTTCTCCTCGGCGAATTCCCGTAACTCTCCGGTACTCCGATAAATACCCGAATCACTCGGAACCTTTCCGAACTCCGAATATAGTCGTCCAATATATCGATCTTTATGTCTCGACCATTTCGAGACTCCTTGTCATGTCCCCGATCTCATCCTGGACTCCGAACTCCTTCGGTACATCAAAACTCATAAACTCATAATATAACTATCATCGAAACCTTAAGCGTGCGGACCCTACGGGTTCGCGAACTATGTAGACATGACCTAGAACTATTCTTGGTCAATAACCAATAGCGGAACCTGGATGGCCATATTGGCTCCTACATATTCTACAAAGATCTTTATCGGTCAAACCGCATAACAACATACGTTGTTCCCTTTGTCATCGGTATGTTACTTGCCCGAGATTCGATCGTCGGTATCCAATACCTAGTTCAATCTCGTTACCGGCAAGTCTCTTTACTCGTTACGTAATGCATCATCCGTAACTAACTCATTAGTCACATTGCTTGCAAGGCTTATAGTGATGTGCATTACCGAGAGGGCCCAGAGATACCTCTCCGACAATCGGAGTGACAAAACCTAATCTCGAAATACGCCAACCCAACATGTACCTTTGGAGACACCTGTAGTACTCCTTTATAATCACCCAGTTACGTTGTGACGTTTGGTAGCACCCAAAGTGTTCCTCCGGTAAACGGGAGTTGCATAATCTCATAGTTACAGGAACATGTATAAGTCATGAAGAAAGCAATAGCAACATACTAAACGATCAAGTGCTAGGCTAACGGAATGGGTCATGTCAATCACATCATTCTCCTAATGATGTGATCCCATTAATCAAATGACAACACATGTCTATGGTTAGGAAACATAACCATCTTTGATTAATGAGCTAGTCAAGTAGAGGCATACTAGTGACTATATGTTTGTCTATGTATTCACACATGTATCATGTTTCCGGTTAATACAATTCTAGCATGAATAATAAACATTTATCATGAAATAAGGAAATAAATAATAACTTTATTATTGCCTCTAGGGCATATTTCCTTCAGTCTCCCACTTGCACTAGAGTCAATAATCTAGTTCACATCGCCATGTGATTTAACACCAATATTCACATCTGCATGTGATTAATACCCATAGTTCACATCATCATGTGATCAACACCCAAAGGGTTTACTAGAGTCAATAATCTAGTTCACATCGCTATGTGATTAACACCCAAAAGAGTACTAAGGTATGATCATGTTTTGCTCGTGAGAGAAGCTTAGTCAACGGGTCTGTCATATTCAGAGCCGTATGTATTTCGCAAATATTCTATGTCCACAATGCTCTGCACGGAGCTACTCTAGCTAATTGCTCCCACTTTCAATATGTATCCAGATTGAGACTTAGAGTCATCTGGATTGGTGTAAAAGCTTGCATCATTGTAACTTTTACGACGGGCTCTTTTATCACCTCCATAATCGAGAAACATCTCCTTAGTCCTCACTAAGGATATTCTTGACCCATGTCCAGTGATCTACTTATTAGATCAAAATTGTATTCCTTTGCCAAACACAGAGCAAGGTATACAATAGGTCTGGTTCACAGCATAGCATACTTTATAGAACCTATGACTGAGGCATAGGGAATGACTTTTCATTCTCTTTCTATTTTCTGCAATGGTCGGGTCTTGAGTCTTACTCAACTTCACACCTTGTAACACAGGCAAGAACTCCTTCTTTGACTGTTCCATTTTGAACTATTTCAAAAATTTATCAAGGTATGTACTCATTGAAAAATCTTATCAAGCGTCTTGATCTATCTATATAGATCTTGATGCTCAATGTGTAAGCAGCTTCACCGAGGTCTTGCTTTGAAAAACTCTTATTCAAGTATCCTTTCATGCTATCCAGAATTTCCATATCATTTCCAATTAACAATATGTCATCCACATATAATATTAGAAATGCTACAGAGCTCCCACTCACTTTCTTGTAAATACAGGCTTCTTCAAAAGTCTGTATAAAACCATATGCTTTGATCAACTCATCAAAGCATATATTCCAACTCCGAGATGCTTGCACCAGTCCATAGATGGATCGCTGGAGCTTGCACAATTTGTTAGCACCTTTAGGATTGACAAAACCTTCTGGTTGCATCATATACAACTCTTCTTTAAGAAAACCATTAAGGAATGCAGTTTTGTTTATCCATTTGCCAGATTTCATAAAATGCGGCAATTGCTAACATGATTCAGACAGACTTAAGCATAGATACGAGTGAAAAACTCTCATCGTAGTCAACACCTTGAACTTGTCGAAAACCTTTTGCGACAATTCTAGCTTTGTAGATAGTAACACTATCAGCGTCCGTCTTCCTCTTGAAGATCCATTTAATCTCAATGTCTCGCCGATCATTGGGCAAGTCAATCAAAGTCCATACTTTGTTTTCATACATGGATCTTATCTCAGATCTCATGGCCTCAAGCCATTTTGCGGAATCTGGGCTCACCATCGCTTCTTCATAGTTCGTAGGTTCGTCATGGTCTAGTAACATAACTTCCAGAACAGGATTACCGTACCACTCTAGTGCGGATCTTACTCTGTAAGACCTACGAGGCTCTGTAGTAACTTAATCTGAAGTTTCATGATCATCATCATTAACTTCCTCACTAATTGGTGTAGTAGTCACAGGAACAGATTTCTGTGATGAACTAATTTCCAATAAGGGAGCAGGTACAGTTACCTCATCAAGTTCTACTTTCCTCCCACTCACTTCTTTCGAGAGAAACTTCTTCTCTAGAAAGGATCCATTCTTGGCAACGAATGTTTTGCCTTCGGATCTGTGATAGAAGGTGTACCCAACAATTTCCTTTGGTTATTCTATGAAGACGCACTTCTTCGATTTGGGTTCGAGCTTATCAAGTTGAAAACCTTTTTCATATAAGCATCGCAACTCCAAACTTTAAGAAACGACAACTTAGGTTTACTGCTAAAACGGTGTCGTCTCAACGGATTTAGATGGTGCCCTATTAAACGTGAATGCAGCTGTCTCTAATGCATAACCCCAAAATGATAGTGGTAAACTGATAAGAGATATCATAGATTGCACCATATCTAGTAAAGTACGATTACGACTTTCAGACACACCATTACATTGTGGTGTTCCAGGTGGCGTGAGTTTGTGAAACTATTCCACATTGTTTTAATTGAAGACCAAACTTGTAACTCAAATATTCGTCTCCGCGATCAAATCGCAGAAACTTTATTTTCTTGTTACGATGATTTTTCCACTTCACTCTGAAATTCTTTGAACCTTTCAACTATTTCAGACTTATGTTTCATCAAGTAGATATACCCATATCTGCTCAAATCATCTTGTGAAGGTCAGAAAATAACGATACTTGCCACGAGCATCAACACTCATTGGATCGCATACATCGGTATGTATTATTTCCAATAAGTTAGTAGCTCGTTCCATTGTTCCGGAGAACGGAGTTTTAGTCATCTTGCCCAAAAGGCACGGTTCGCAAGCATCAAATGATTCATAACCAAGTGATTCCGAAAATCCATCTTTATGGAGTTTCTTCATGCGCTTTACACCGATATGACCCAAACGGCAGTGCCACAAATAAGTTGCACTATCATTATTAACTTAGCATCTTTTGGCATCAATATTATGAATATGTGTGTCACTTCGATCGAGATCCAACAAACTATTTTCATTGGGTGTATGACCATCGAAGGTCTTATTCATGTAAACAGAATAACAATTATTCTTTAACTTCAAATGAATAACCGTATCGCAATAAACATGATCAAATCATATTCATGCTCAACGCAAACGCCAAATAACATTTATTTAGGTTTAACACTAATCCCGAAAGTGTAGGGAGTGTGCGATGATGATCATATCAATCTTGGAACCACTTCCAACACACATCGTCACTTCACCCTCAACTAGTCTCTGTTTATTCTGTAACTCCTGTTTCGAGTTACTAATCTTAGCAACCGAACAAGTATCAAATACTCAGGGGCTACTATAAACACTAGTAAGGCACACATCAATAACCTGTATATCAAATATACCCTTGTTCACTTTGCCATCCTTCTTATCCACCAAATATTCAGGGCATTTCCGCTTCCAGTGACCATTTCCTTTGCAGTGTAAGCACTCAGTTTCAGGCTTTGGTCCAGCTTTGGGCTTCTTCACGGGAGTGACAACTTGCTTGCCATTCTGCTTGAAGTTCCCTTTCTTTCCCTTTGCCCTTTTCTTGAAACTAGTGGTCTTGTCAATCATCAACACTTGATGCTCTTTCTTGATTTCTACCTTCGTTGATTTCAACATCACGAAGAGCTCGGGAATCGTTTTCGTCATCCCTTGCATATTATAGTTCATCACGAAGTTCTACTAACTTGGTGATGGTGACTAGAGAATTCTGTCAATCACTATCTTATCTGGAAGATTAACTCCCACTTGATTCAAGCGATTGTAGTACCCAGACAATCTGAGCACATGCTCACTAGTTGAGCGATTCTCCTCCATCTTTTAGCTATAGAACTTGTTGGAGACTTCATATCTCTCAACTCGGGTATTTGCTTGAAATATTAACTTCAATTCCTGGAACATCTCATATGGTCCATGACGTTCAAAACGTCTTTGAAGTCCCGATTCTAAGCCATTAAGCATGGTGCACAAAACTATCAAGTAGTCATCATATTGAGCTAGCCAAACGTTCATAACGTCTGCATCTGCTCCTGCAATAGGTCTGTCACCTAGCGGTGCATTAAGGACATAATTCTTCTGTGCAGCAATGAGGATAAACCTCAGATCACGGATCCAATCCGCATCATTGCTACTAACATCTTTCAACACAATTTTCTCTAGGAACATATCAAAATAAACATATGAAAGCAACAACGCAAGCTATTGATCTACAACATAATTTGCAAAATACTACCAGGACTAAGTTCATGATAAATTTAAGTTCAATTAATCATATTACTAAGAACTCCCACTTAGATAGACATCCCTCTAATCCTCTAAGTGATTACGTGATCCATATCAACTAAACCATGTCCGATCATCACGTGAGATGGAGTAGTTTCAACGGTGAACATCACTATGTTGATCATATCTACTATATGATTCACGCTCGACCTTTCGGTCTCCGTGTTCCGAGGCCATATCTGTATATGCTAGGCTCGTCAAGTTTAACCTGAGTATTCCGCGTGTGCAACTGTTTTGCACCCGTTGTATTTGAACGTAGAGCCTATCACACCCGATCATCACGTGGTGTCTCAGCACGAAGAACTTTCGCAACGGTGCATACTCAGGGAGAACACTTCTTGATAATTAGTGAGAGATCATCTTAAAATGCTACCGTCAATCAAAGCAAGATAAGATGCATAAAGGATAAACATCACATGCAATCAATATAAGTGATATGATATGGCCATCATCATCTTGTGCTTGTGATCTCCATCTTCGAAGCACCGTCGTGATCACCATCGTCACCGGCGCGACACCTTGATCTCCATCGTAGCATCGTTGTCGTTACGCCATCTATTGCTTCTACGACTATCGCTACCGCTTAGAGATAAAGTAAAGCAATTACAGGGCGTTTGCATTTCATACAATAAAGCGACAACCATATGGCTCCTGCCAGTTGCCGATAACTTCGGTTACAAAACATGATCATCTCATACAATAAAATATAGCATCACGTCTTGACCATATCACATCACAACATGCCCTGCAAAAACAAGTTAGACGTCCTCTACTTTGTTGTTGCAAATTTTACGTGGCTGCTACGGGCTTAGCAAGAACCGTTCTTACCTACGCATCAAAACCACAACGATAGTTCGTCAAGTTGGTGCTGTTTTAACCTTCGCAAGGACCGGGCGTAGCCACACTCGATTCAGCTAAAGTGAGAGAGACAGACACCCGCCAGCCACCTTTAAGCACGAGTGCTCGTAACGGTGAAACCAGTCTCGCGTAAGCGTACGCGTAATGTCGGTCCGGGCCGCTTCATCTCACAATACCGCCGAACCAAAGTATGACATGCTGGTAAGCAGTATGACTTGTATCGCCCACAACTCACTTGTGTTCTACTCGTGCATATAACATCAACGCATAAAACCTAGGCTCGGATGCCACTGTTGGGGAACGTAGTAATTTCAAAAAAATTCCTACGTACACGCAAGATCATGGTGATGGCATAGCAACGAGAGGGGAGAGTGTTGTCCACGTACCCTCGTAGACCGTAAGCGGAAGCGTTATGACAACGCGGTTGATGTAGTCGTACGTCTTCACGATCCGACCGATCCAAGTACCGAACGTACGGCACCTCCGAGTTCAGCACACGTTCAGCTCGATGACGATCCCCGGGCTCCGATCCAGCAAAGCTTCGGGGATGAGTTCCGTCAGCACGACGGCGTGGTGACGATGATGATGCTCTACCGGCGCAGGGCTTCGCCTAAACTCCGCGACGATATGACCGAGGTGGAATATGGTGGAGGGGGGCACCGCACACGGCTAAGGAACGATCCGTAGATCAACTTGTGTGTCATGGGGTGCCCCCCTGCCCCCGTATATAAAGGAGCAAGGGGAGGGCCGGCCAAGGAGGAGGAGGCGCGCCCAAGGGGGGAGTCCTACTCCCACCGGGAGTAGGACTCCTCCTTTCCTAGTAGGAGTAGGAGAGAAGGAAGGGGAAGAGAGAAGGGAAGGAAGGAGGGGGTGCGGCCCCTCCCCCTAGTCCAATTCGGACTAGGCCTTGGGGGGCGCGCGGCCTGCCCTAGGCAGCCCCTCTCTCTTTCCCGTATGGCCCAATAAGGCCCAATACTTCTCCCCGGCGAATTCCCGTAACTCTCCGGTACTCCGATAAATACCCGAATCACTCGGAACCTTTCCGAACTCCGAATATAGTCGTCCAATATATCGATCTTTACGTCTCGACCATTTCGAGACTCCTCGTCATGTCCCCGATCTCATCCGGGACTCCGAACTCCTTCGGTACATCAAAACTCATAAACTCATAATATAACTGTCATCGAAACCTTAAGCGTGCGGACCCTACGGGTTCGAGAACTATGTAGACATGACCTAGAACTATTCTTGGTCAATAACCAATAGCGGAACCTGGATGCCCATATTGGCTCCTACATATTCTACGAAGATCTTTATCGGTCAAACCGCATAACAACATACGTTGTTCCCTTTGTCATCGGTATGTTACTTGCCCGAGATTCGATCGTCGGTATCCAATACCTAGTTCAATCTCGTTACCGGCAAGTCTCTTTACTCGTTACGTAATGCATCATCCGCAACTAACTCATTAGTCACATTGCTTGCAAGGCTTATAGTGATGTGCATTACCGAGAGGGCCCAGAGATACCTCTCCGACAATCGGAGTGACAAAACCTAATCTCGAAATACGCCAACCCAACATGTACCTTTGGAGACACCTGTAGTACTCCTTTAAAATCACCCAGTTACGTTGTGACGTTTGGTAGCACCCAAAGTGTTCCTCCGGTAAACGGGAGTTGCATAATCTCATAGTTACAGGAACATGTATAAGTCATGAAGAAAGCAATAGCAACATACTTAACGATCAAGTGCTAGGCTAACGGAATGGGTCATGTCAATCACATCATTCTCCTAATGATGTGATCCCATTAATCAAATGACAACACATGTCTATGGTTAGGAAACATAACCATCTTTGATTAATGAGTTAGTCAAGTAGAGGCATACTAGTGACACTATGTTTGTCTATGTATTCATACATGTATTATGTTTCCGGTTAATACAATTCTAGCATGAATAATAAACATTTATCATGAAATAAGGAAATAAATAATAACTTTATTATTGCCTCTAGGGCATATTTCCTTCAGGAACTGCAAAGGTTCCGATGAGTCATCGAGTGGTTGACCAGCTCTCGCCGCATCATGACAGTCAGTTTTCGGCTTTCTCTACTGAGGTGCTCATCCGGACGAGCCAGGACACAATCGCAGTAGTTCTCCCTTTACTACCCTAGCCGATATAGCGGAACGTAAGGTAGTAAGCACAGGAGCCGGGCAACCCAACTATTGACCAAAGACATGATTCGAAGCTGATGCATATAAGGCCAAACTCGCGACGCCGAACACTCCCTACAGGTGTCCAGACTTTGCAATATACACCGGGCTGAATACAGCCCCTGGTGATAGACCCTGGTATCAAGGCACATATGGTGATCTGTCATGGGGAAAGAGCACAAGTGGTGAGAGCATGAATCTCAAAGCACAATACGAACCAAGCTGCTCCTATAACATCCATTTTAGTACGGCGAGCCATATATTTACAGATAATGCCGATATCTTTCTTGGACATTTTATATGCCAGGAAAGTATAAAACAAAAGAAGATAATAAAGGTTTACACAGGGTCTTAATCTAAAAAAGAAACCTTAATGCGGGGCCCGGCTGCACGTCTGCGCCATTGTCTCCGTTGTGAAGTGTCCTTGAAGGGTATAGTATGATGGCCATCTGTGGAAAGGAAAAACCAGGTAAAAGAATCTGGTGTGGCCGTAAGTAAAGCTGGTTCATTTTAATGAATCATGAAGTATAGCTTCTAGAGTTTGAATAGGGTCGAGCCAAACTATGGACTTTTTATGTGCAGTGTGCCCCCGTCACCACCCAAGGAGTTTTGAGTGTATATATATGTATACGTGGCACGTGTGCTATCTCCCTATGGGGCGGTCGATGGGAGCGTAGCTGCTAATCGACTTCAGGTTTATCTGAGGTGCCGCACTAAGGTGTGCACTGGATATTTTTAGATGGGTATGTGGTCTTAAAGACCGATGAGCTGCTCGGCTTGAATAGGCCGTTTTGTGCTTCGACTGCTAGGGCCGCCGTGTATTATTCTGTATGAAGAGAGCGCTCCGTATTTCCGCTGACCGTGATGACACCACGTGGTTCAGTCATTTTGAGTTTTATGTAAGCATAATGTGGGATTGCATTAAAACCGGCGAAGGCCCTTCTTCCGAGTAGTGCATGATAGCCACTTTGGAACAGAGCAATGTCGTAGATTAGTTTTTCGCTTCGAAAGTTGTCGGGGGAGCCGAATACAACATCCAATGTCAGAGAGCCCGTGCAGCGGGCTTCCACGCCCGGTATAACTCCTTTAAAGGTAGTGCTGCTTGGCTTGATTCTTGACGGATCTGTCCCCATCTTGCGGACTATGTCCTGATATATCAGATTGAGACTACTGCCGCCATCCATGAGGACTCGAGTGATGTGGTATCCGTTGATTATTGGGTCAAGCACTAGGGTAGCCGAACCCCCGTGACGGATACTAGTCGGATGATCCCTCTAATCAAAGGTGATCGGGCAGGCCAACCATGGGTTGAATTTGGGGGCGATAGGCTCAACGGCATAGACATCACGGAGTGCACGTTTGCGCTCCCTTTTTGGGATGTGAGTGACATAGATAATGTTCACTGTTTTGATCTCCGATGGAAATTTCTTCTGTCCCCCCGTGTTCGGCTGGCGAGGTCCGTCCTCGCCTTCGCTCTGATGTTCCTTCCCTTTGTGTTCGGCGTTGAGTTTGCTGGCCTGCTTGAAGACCCAACATTCTCTGTTGGTATGATTGGCTGGTTTATCAAGAGTGTCGTGGATCTGGCAGGTCTTGTCTAGAATTTTATCCAGGTTGGATGGACTGTCTTTGTTGCCTTTAAATGGCTTCTTCCATTGACCGGGTCCGGAGCCCCGGAATCCGGCGTCTACCACTGTATTGTATGGTCTTTCTTCATTATTCTGATGTTTGTTTTTGTTGCGTCATGGTTTTCCATTGCCATCGCTGACTTCGGATGTGCTGGGGTCGCTGGTGCTGCTACGGGCTAACCAGTTGTCCTCGTTCGCGCAAATGCAGGTCATTAATGTAGTTAAGGCTGCCATTGTTCTTGGCTTTTCCTGGCCAAGATGCCTGGCTAGCCACTCGTCCCGGACACTGTGTTTGAAGGCCGCTAGGGCTTCGGCGTCCGGACAGTCGATGATTTGGTTCTCCTTAGTGAGAAACTGGTTCCAAAGCTTACGGGCTGATTCTCCGGGTTGTTGGATTATGTGACTTAGATCATTCGCATCCGGGGAACGGACATAGGTCCCTTGGAAATTGGCCCGAAAAGCGTCCTCAAGTTCTTCCCAGCTTCCGATGCAATTTTCATGGAGGCTTTTTAGCCAGTGCCGAGCTGGTCCTTTTAGCTTGCGGGGTAAATATTTGATGGCGTGGAGATCATCTCCGCGAGCCATGTGGATGTGAAGAATAAAGTCTTCGATCCAAACCGCAGGGTCCGTCATTCCATCATATGCCTCGATGTTTATGGGTTTGAACCCTTCTGGAAAATTGTGTTCTAGCACCTCATCGGTGAAGCACAGGGGGTGTGCGGCACCCCTGTATCTGGCTGTGTCGTGGATTGGGTCCGATGGTTGTAGTGTTTGGTATTGGTTCCGAGCCGGTAAATGACCGGTATATTTGGTTTGATAATCATGATCCTGTGCAGGAGCATGTTCCCTGGATCCATAGATGGACCTGGTTTTGCCAGCCTTTTTGTCCAGGTCCTTGCGTAGATCGTGTTTCCGGTCCTGGGCCGCAACCTTCCTTCCTTTATGGGGAGGGCGTGCGGTCTTGTGTACGGCATTGCTAGCCGTTCTGTCTCGACCACGAGGTGGTCGGTCCGTCTTGTCGGCCATATTGTTTTTCGGTGGTATAGGCACGATAGCCTCGTCATCGAATTCGGGCAGCTGCTTACGTCTAGGATAGCTCTTTGTTTGGCGATTACCGCCGTATTTTTCCTCAGTGTCCAGCACTTCGTTCCATCTGTCGTTGAGTGTATCCTGTGCGGCTTTAAGCCGCTGCTTCTGCTTCTTCAGGATCCTTGCAGTGGCGATAAGCCTTTGGTGGAGGCGTTCTTGTTCTAATGGTTCTTCTGGGATGACGAACTCGTCGTCGCCCAGGCTGATCTCCTCTTCAGAGACAGGTTGGTAATTGCTATCTTCGGCATCACTGTGGTCGGACAGCATCTCCAGATTGTGTTCGTTGTCCTCTCGCACGCCCTGCTCCAACGCTAGGTTTGCGGGGTCCTCGTCTTGGTTCAGATTATCATCATCGTCCGTGACAATGTTGTTGTTTTTCCTTTTGCTGGATCGAGGTCGGCGCTTGGGACACCGACACTTAGGAGGTTCATCGATAGGCATGCTGTTATCACCGTCGGCCTCGTTCTCCTTTGGTGTATCCACCATGTATATGTTGTATGACGATATAGCTGTCCACTTCCCTAAAGGTGGTGGTTCTTGTGCCTGCTCCTCTCTAGCATCGTCGTCCATACCGTCGATGTCTTCGGAGGCGTAATCGAGCGTGTCAGTTAAGTCCTCGATAGCGGCAATGAAGTGGATGGTGGGCGGGAAATGAAGTTCTTCATCGTCCGCTTCCCACTCGAGTTGGACATAGTTCAACCAAGAGTCCCCCGATAAGGAGAGGGATTTTAATGAGCTTAACACGTCGCCAAAAGGTGAGTGCTGGAAGATGTCCGCAGAGCTGAACTCCAAGACCGGTGCCCAATCAGGTTCGATGGATGCGGATGGACGCGGTCCAGAACCCATGTCCGGAGACGAGTCCGAGGTTCCAGTGACACAAGCCTAGCTCGATGTTGGGTATGTGTGCGGCTTGAGCGCCATTGAGTCTGCGGCCTCCGTGGCGGGTTTAAGCCTCCCGTCTTTGGACGATGCAGTCCACTCGCTCTAGGGCCAGGGCGGTCACAGGCGCTATCTCCTGCGTGTGGCCAGATGACTGTAGCGACCAGACCTCAAATAGTCTGATCTTTGTGCTTCAGTGTCATCCCTGGATCAGTAACGCTGACACGCAAAATACTCGAAGGATTTATAACAGAGTAGCAATCACACACTTATTACATCGAATGTCTCAAAAAAGAACTTATTACAATAAATATGGCTTAAGGTCATCTAATAACGATAACAACGGAAGGTTTGGAAGATAAGTGAGTCCATCAACTCCAACGACATCATTGAGTATAGAACCACGACCTAAAAGCACCTTACTCGTCGTCTGAAAAGTCTGAAACATGAACGTTGCAGCCCGAAAACGGGTCACCACATGGAATATGCTGGCAATGTAACACATAGAGAGTAATGAACAGAAATATGCTATACTAGATGCATATATAGCTGGTGGAAAGCTCTATGGTTATAGTTTTGCATAAAGCCAATTTTTTCCTACTACAAAGGAATAAATTTTATTTAACTATCATGGTGGTTGTTAAACACTGAGAAGATAGACATCCTCTCAATCCCAATTAAACATCATCATTAAACCCAACAAATTAATTTAAAGTAACATGATGAGATTCACATGATAATCCAAGTACTAGATACTCAAAACGTCCATAACCGGGGACACGGCTAACCATGATTAGTTTGTACACTCTGTAGAGGTTTGTGCCCTTTTCCCCACAAGACTCGATCTCCTCCATTGGATATCTCGCACTACATGGTGTTTGAGAAACGGATGACCGAGACATAGTCTTTCAGAAGCGCTAGCACCTTACGATTAGGTAGACAGTTACACCTACTTTCCCCTACATCTGCTAGTTTACCAGTGTAAGAGTTCACACGACTTAATCAACTATGCTAAAGCCCATAGTAGCTTGTGGCTGCACATGGAAGTTTCTAGCATGAATAATCTCATGATCCCTTCTAGCTTGGGTGGCGGCCCATAAAGAAAAACAGGCAAACACTGGAATACCCAAGTGCCTCAATCCACTCAGATGTGTATTAAAGTTGCCACCTTAAATAAACCATTAAATAAAAATCTCACATCTGTCATGGATACACTCACCCAATCCACGTCTACTAGCACAGCATGGCAATATAAGCAAACGTAGAAGTAACTCCCAAGGGTTTGATAATAAACAGGTAATAGGCACTACCTCATCTACTTCCCAAAACCCACATATTAATTAGATCATAATCATGCAATTGTTTGAGGATTGATCTAATGCAATAAAACTGGGTAGTAAAGAGGTATGCTCAAAGTGTTACTTGCCTTGCTGATGATCCGTGAAACCTAGCGATTCGAAGTAGCAAGCGACGCACTCCGGATACTCTATCGCAAACAAATAAGCAAACAAGCATACAATAAGTACTCATCTAATGCACAGGTAAAACTCAAATAATAGAACTAACCAGAAAGTTCAACTTAAGAACTCCAGTTTGCAAAAAGAGACAAATCAAACGAAGCAAGAAAAGTCAAACGGCGAAAGAAACAAGCTTCATTTACTAATCTGGACCTAAGTCAAATTTTTACAGTAGCAAAAACTTGTTTGAGTTGGTTAAACAGAAAGAGAGTTTCGATACAAAACTCTAGGCGCTTGAATCGCCTGATTCCGATAAATGAGTGAAAAGATAAACTAAAATGAAAATCGGATCAGAAATCGCGATCTGGAATAATCACGGAAAATCCGAGAAAAAGAAAAACTGACGAACAGTTTAACGTACGGTCGTTCGTTAACTAAAACTAAATGGTGAACTCGTCCGTTAAAACGAATGAACGAGCGAACGCTCGCTAAATAAAAAAACGGAAAAAATAAAAAAAACTATCAAAAAAAATATAAACTAGGGTTTTCTAAAAAAACGAATCAGTTTTTCTTAGAAAACCGCGGCGGCGGGCGGCTACCTCGTCGGGATCCGGCAAGGTCTGGCTGGTCCGGTGGGGCGGCGGGGCTCTGGCGGCGGTGGCGTGTGGCGTGGGCGGCGGCGACAGCGGCGGCACACGGCGGCGGGCCGGGCGGCTTGCGGCGATGGCGGCTCCGGCTTGGGGCTCCAGGGGGGCCCCGGGTCGGCTTTTAAGGGGGGGGGTGGCTTGCTGGAGGGGGCGGGGAGTCGTGGTCGACTCGGTCACGGCGACGGTGCCGGCGGTCATGGTCTCCGTGCGGGAGACGGCGGCGGGGAGGCGGTGGCGCGGGGCGGGCCGGCCTGGCTCGACTGGGCTTCGGCCTAGTTGGGCGCGGAAGTTTTTTTAAACAATTCTGCCGAACAGAAAATAAATCCTACAAAAATAAATAAAAATCTAAAAATGTCAAAACAAATTTTGGCCGCCTAAATAAAATATTTAGGACGAGATGAACATTTTCTTGGCCCTAAATGCAGTTTGAAAAACGTGCAATTTTTCCTAAATTCAAATAAAATAGCCAAAAACTCCGAAATAAAACTTATTTGATTTTTTTATTAAATCCTCAATATTTCTTTATTTTGGGAAAGTCATTTTATTCCCTGTCTCATATTTTTATAATTGAAATAATTGAAGATAAAATAAATAAAATCAAATGATCCTATTTTCAAAATTTGAGAAAACTCAAATGTGGAAATAACGAAATTCCCAACTCTCTCCGAGGGTCCTTGAGTTGCGTAGAATTTCTAGGATCAAGCCAAAAGCAATAAAATATGATATGCAATGATGATCTAGTGTATAACATTCCAAATTGAAAATTTGGGATGTTACAAACCTACTCCCCTTAAGATGAATCTCGCCCTCGAGATTCGGGTTGGCTAGAAAATAGGTGAGGGTGGTCCTTCAACACATCTTCCTCTCGCTCCCAGGTGGCTTCATCCTCGGTGTGGTGGCTCCACTGGACTTTACAAAACTTGATAACCTTGTTGCGGGTGACTCCGCTGGCATACTCGAGAATTTTGACTGGTTTCTCCTCGTAGGTTAAATCACAATCCAACTGAATCGCTTCCAGCGGCACTGTATCTCTCAGCGGTATATCAGCCATCTCTGCGTGGCACTTCTTCAACTGGGACACGTGGAACACGTCATGAACTCCGGACAATCCTTCGGGCAATTCTAATTTGTAAGCAACTTCTCCCATACACTCCAAAACTTTGTATGGTCCCACAAAACGTGGCACTAACTTTCCCTTAACTCCAAAGCGCATAACTCCTCGAAGTGGAGATACACGGAGGTAAACTCTGTCTCCCACTTCGTAAACTGTCTCCTTGCGTTTTGAATCTGCATAAATCTTCTGCCTGGACTGGGCTACCTTGAGCCTATCGCGAATCAACTTCACCTTCTGTTCAGACTCCTTAATCAAATCTGGTACAAACAACTGGCGATCTCCAACTTCATCCCACAACAACGGGGTCCTCCACCTCCTTCCGTACAAGGCTTCGAAAGGGGCCATCTTCAAACTAGATTGATAACTGTTGTTGTAAGAGAACTCTGCATACGGAAAATTCTCGTCCCAACTAGATCCATAATCTAGCGCACAAGCTCTCAGCATATCCTCTAAAATCTGATTGACTCTCTCGGTCTGTCCATCTGTCTGCGGATGAAAGGCCGTACTGAACTCTAGCACGATACCCAAAGTTTCGTGCAACTGACTCCAGAACTTTGAGGTAAACTGGGTTCCTCTATCTGATATGATGCTCCTCGAAACTCCATGCAGACATACGATCTCGGTCATGTATATCTTAGCCAACTTAGCACTGGTGTAAGTGGTCTTCACTGGAATGAAATGAGCTACCTTCGTCAATCGATCGACTACAACCCAAATCGAGTCATAGCCTGAATGATTCCTGGGCAATCCCGTGATAAAATCCATGCCTAGCTTATCCCACTTCCATGGTTGTAGCAATCCTGCTGGCTTCTGATGCTCTGCCTTCACTCTCTGACATACATCACAAACTGCTATGTACTCCGCAATATCCTTCTTCATTCCGGTCCACCAGAAAGTGTCCTTCAAATCCAGATACATCTTGGTATTTCCTGGGTGAAACGAGTACGGCGAATCATGGGCCTCTTGTAGAATCAACTTCCTGATCTTCGGGTCATTGGGAACATAAACGCGGTCTTCAAACCATAAGGTATTGTTCTCATCCTCACGAAATCCTTTAGCTTTTCCTTTGCTCATCTTCTCCTTTATAGAGGCAATTTCCTTGTCAGTCTTCTGCGCTTTTCTGATCTTATCCATCAAAGTTGACTAAATCTCCAATGCTGCAACATAGCCTCTCGGAACTATCTCCAAGCATAGCTCGCGAAGATCCTCGGCTAACTCCTTCGGTAATTCTCCGGTCAAGAGTGTGTTGACATGGCTCTTGCGGCTCAACGCATCGGCTACTACGTTAGCCTTTTCGGGGTGATAATGCAATCTCATATCATAATCTTTGATGAATTCCATCCATCTCCTTTGCCTGAGATTCAGCTCCTTTTGTGTGAAGATGTACTTCAAACTTTTGTGATCCATGTACACCTCACAATGGTTTCCAATGAGAAAATGTCTCCAAGTCTTCAATGCATGCACTACAGCTGCTAACTCCAAATCATGTGTAGCATAATTCAATTCATGGGGTTTAAGCTGTCGTGAGGCATACGAAACAACTCTTCCCTCCTGCATAAGTACTGCTCCAAGTCCTCGACGAGAAGCGTCGTAATATACTACATAATCCTTGCGCTGATCTGGCAGAATCAACACGGGTGATGTAACCAAATGTTTCTTCAAATGCTGGAAACTAGCCTCACATTCCTCAGTCCATTTGAACTTGGTATCCTTCTTCAATAACTCCGTCATGGGCTTAGCAATCTTCAAGAAATTCTCAATGAACCTCCGGTAGTATCCTGCGAGTCCAAGAAAACTCCGGATCTCTCCAACTGTTGTTGGTGCTACCCAATTTTTCACAGTGACAACTTTGGTGGGATCTACTACTATTCCTTCTCCGGATATAACATGTCCGAGGAATCCAACTTCCTTCAACCAAAACTCACATTTGCTGAACTTGGCGTATAACTGATGTTCTCTGAGCTTCTCCAGTATCAAACACAAATGCTCCTTATGCTCCTCTTCGTTCTTCGAGTAGACCAAAATATCATCAATGAACACCACGACGAACTTATCCAAAAACTCCATAAACACCTTGTTCATCATGTTCATAAAATAGGCAGGTGCGTTAGTCAGACCAAATGACATAACGGTATACTCATACAGCCCGTACCTGGTGGTAAAAGCCGTCTTAGGTATATCCTGCTCTCAAATCTTCAACTGGTGGTATCCTGATCGCAGATCGATCTTGGAAAATACCTTAGCTCCTTGCAACTGGTCAAACAAATCATTGATCATTGGCAACAGGTACTTGTTCTTGATTGTCACCTCATTCAATCCCCGATAATCAACAACCATCCTCAATGATCCATCCTTCTTCTCCACTAGAAGCACTGGCGATCCCCAAGGTGAAGAACTTGGACGAATATAGCCTTTATCCAGTAACTCCTTGATTTTCTTCTTAATTTCCTCCAAATCTTGTGCGGGCATCCTGTACGGTCTCTTAGATATCGGGCCTGTGCCTGGCAAAAGCTCAATAAAAAACTCAATGTCTCTATCCGTCGGCATGCCTGGCAACTCTTCTGGAAATACATCACGGAAATCCTTCACCACTGGTACTTCCTCCTGCACAACTCGTGATAAGGAATTCACTTGGGTCCTCTTTGGCTCATGCCGTGATACATACTTGATCCTTCTCCCTTCCGGGGTGGTAAGCAAAATTGACTTACTGGCGCAATCGATGTTTCCTCCATACATCGATAGCCAATCATACCCAGAATCACATCCAAACCTTGTGATTCCAAAATGATTAAATCCGAGGGGAAAGCATGCCTACCTATACTCAATGGCACTTGAAAACATCCTCGACTGGCCATATACTCCGCTCCTGGTGAGCTTACTAACATAGGTGCTCTAAGAACCTTGGTGGGCAGTTTATACTTATCCACAAATCCCCTAGATATGTATGAATGTGATGCACCAGTATCAAAAAGAACAATTGCAGTAAATGACTTAACCAAAAACTTACCTATTACTGCATCTGGATGGGCTTCAACCTCCTCCTCGTTAACGTGGTTCACCTGTCACCTGTTAAAAGGGTTCGACTTCTTACCAGAGCTTCCATTGCCATTTCCATTCTGGGCTTCAGGACATTCATTGGCATAATGTCCAGTCTTTTGACACTTAAAGCAAGTGACTTGGCTCAGGTCTCTCTTGGCTGGGGTTGATGGGTTGGTACGGTTCTGGCCATTTCTTACTCCATTCCCATTCCCATTTTTGAGGCCATTATGATTGTGCGAGATCCCTCCTCCATGGGTATGTTGAAACTATCCTCCCGATTTCGGGGTAAAACGAGGCTTCTGCTGAGCTCCAGAATTGTACTTCCCTTGTCCATACTTCCTCTTGCAGTTGTCAATCTGCCGCTTCTTCCCTTCAATCATGAGAGCTCTATCTACCAACTCCTGATAGTTGTTGAAGGTTGCTACCATCAACTGCATGCTCAGCTCATCATTCAGTCCTTCTAGAAACTTCTCCTGCTTAGCTGCATCCGTAGCAACGTCATCTTGGGCATAACGTGCTAGCTTACTAAAATCATCCACATACTGGCCAACAGTACGTCCTCCTTGGCGCAAGTTACAAAACTCACGCTTCTTCATGGCCATAGCTCCTGCTGAAACATGGGCAGTACGGAAAGCCTGCTGAAACTGGTCCCATGTGACAATGTCGATAGGATAAGTGGCTGTGAAATTCTCCCACCATGATGCTGCGGGTCCATCAAGCTGATGTGCGGCAAAACGCACCTTTTCCGCATCTGTGCATCCTGCAGTGGTCAACTCCCTTCCTGTCTTGTGGAGCCAATCATCTACAACTATCGGCTCGGTGCTACTGGAGAACACCGGTGGATTCAGTCTAAGGAAACGGGTTAAGTGATCAGGTGGTGGTGGTGGGTTGTTGTTGTTGTTGTTCCTCTGATTCTGATTCTGGACTAGTAACTGCATCAATGCATTCTGCTGCTGGATCAACTGGGTGAGCTCCGGTGGGAAGGCAAATCCATTGTCACGTCTCGGAGGCATCTGAGGGTTTAGAAAAGATGAGAATACATAATAGAATGAGGTCTAGAGAGTAAACACTACCCATATGCACATGAGACAAATGCAAACAAAACCACTTCATTCAATTCAAACAAGGGCATACAACGGTCTAACTATCGTTACAAAAGTGCTCAGACTATACTATATATATGGGGAAATACTACTACTATTATGGTGGTCGACTAGAAAAACTGCTCTATTGAAGACTCCATGATATCTGCTCCAGCTTCATCAACATAGTCATCATCACTATCGTCTTGGTCCGAGTCAGTGTCATCGATGATGATGTAGTTCTCTGGACAAGTGCAATCATTGTCTTCTCCTCCAGTCGCGGGAAATCCCATAAACACCTTTAGCTTCTTCTTTAGATCTTCATTCTTCTCCATGAGTGTGGCTATTTCCTCCTCACATCCATCATGTGTAGACTTGAGTTCTTCCTCCAGTTCCATGATCTTGGTCATAGCCTTCTTCAGATCTATCATGCCTGCGCACATCTGGTTCTCCTGGCGACAAATGTGCTGGTTCAACTCTTGGATGAAAGCTGCAATTGATTTATCTTTCCTGGTGCTGATCATCTCCCATTGCTCATCTCGGCGCCCACAAATCTGGTAAATAGTATACTTGAGATCCTTGTGGTAAACTTCTCCAATGCGTCCCATTGTGGTGTGAGCTGCCATGCTCTTTCCTAGACTCCAGGTTGGGGCATCAAAGGAAAACTCTATGGGCTCAGTGACGGGCATGAACGTCCTTCCTGGAACTTGAACTTGAATCATCCAACGCTCCTCTTCTTGTAGAGTGGCGATGTAGGTCCCGATGAAACTTGGTACTCCAAAGGGTGTATCTTCATCCGGTTGCGTGACCTTGTTCCTTGCATCCGCCATCCTAAAAGAGTAGAAAAGATGAGGAGTCAGAACTGAGAAGAGTGAGTAGTGATCTAGGGCTTTAGCTTAGTGGTCGTGTCCTACAGTCAGCGTGTGCTCTGATACCATCTTGTAGCGACCAGACCTCAAACAGTCTGATCTCGATGCTTCAGTGTCATCCCTGGATCAGTAATGCTGACACGCATAGTACTCGAAGGATTTATAACAGAGTAGCAATCACACACTTATTATATTGAATGTCTCAAAAGAGAACTTATTACAATAAATATGGCTTAAGGCCATCTAATAACGATAACAACGGAAGGTTTGGAAGATAAGTGAGTCCATCAACTCCAACGGCATCACTGAGTATAGAACCACGACCTAAAAGCACCTTACTCGTCGTCTGAAAAGTCTGCAACATGAACGTTGCAGCCCGAAAATGGGTCAGCACATGGAATATGCTGGCAATGTAACACATAAAGAGTAATGAATAGAGATATGCTATACTACATGCATATATGGCTGGTGGGAAGCTCTATGGTTATAGTTTTTCATAAAGCCAAATTTTCCCTAGTGCAAAGGAATAAATTTTATTTAACTATCATGGTGGTTGTTAAACATTGAGAAGATAGACATCCTCTCAATCCCAATTAAACATCATCATTAAACCCAACAAATTAATTTAAAGTAACATGATGAGATTCACATGATAATCCAAGTACTAGATACTCAAAACGTCCATAACCGGGGACACGGCTAACCATGATTAGTTTGTACACTCAGCAGAGGTTTGTGCACTTTTCCCCACAAGACTCGATCTCCTCCGTTGCATTTCTTGCACTACATGGTGTTTGAGAAACGGATGACCGAGACACAGCCTTTTAGAAGCGCTAGCACCTTACGATCGGGTAGATAGTTACACCTACTTTCCCCTACATCTGCTAGTCTACCACTTTAAGAGTTCGCACGACTTAATCAACTATGCTAGAGCCCATAGTAGCTTGTGGCTGCACACGGAAGTTTCTAGCATGAATAATCTCATGATCCCTTTGAGCCTGGGTGGCGGTCCATAAAGAAAAACAGGCAAACGCTGGAATACCCAGGTGCCTCAATCCACCCAGGTGTGTATTAAAGTTGCCACCTTAAATAAACCATTAAATGACAATCTTACATCTGTCATGGATACACTCACCCAATCCACGTCTACTAGCATAGCATGGCAATATAAGCAAACGTAGAAGTAACTCCCAAGGGTTTGATAATAAATAGGTAATAGGCACTACCTCATCTACTTCCCAAAACCCACATATTAATTAGATCTGAATCATGCAATTGTTTGAGGATTGATCTAATGCAGTAAAACTGGGTAGTAACGAGGTATGATCAAAGTGTTACTTGCCTTGCTGATGATCCGTGAAACCTAGCGATTCGAAGTAGCAAGCGGCGCACTCCGGATACTCTATCGCGAACAAACAAGCAAACAAGCATACGATAAGTACTCATCTAATGCACAGGTAAAACTCAAATAAGAGAACTAACCAGAAAGTTCAACTTAAGAACTCCGGTTTGCAAAAAGAAACAAATCAAACGAAGCAACGAAAGTCAAACAGCGGAAGAAACAAGCTTCATTTACTAATCTAGACCTAAGTCAAATTTTACAGTAGCAAAAACTTGTTTGAGTTGGTTAAACGGAAAGAGGGTTTCGAGATGAAATCTAGGCGCTTGAATCGTCTGATTCCGATAAACGAGCGAAAAGACAAACTAAAACGAAGATCAGATCAGAAATCGCGATCTAGAATAATCGTGGAAAATCCGAGAAAAGGAAAAAAAACTGACGAACAGTTTAACAAATAGTCGTTCGTTAACTGAAACTAAATGGTGAACTCGTCCGTTAAAACGGACGAATGAGCGAACGCTCGCTAAAAAAATAAAACGAGAAAAAAAAATAAAAAACGATCTAAAAATATAAAAACTAGGGTTTTCTAAAAAAACGAATCGTTTTTTCTTAGAAAACCGGGGCGGCGGCGGGCGGCTACCTCATCGGGCTCCGGCGTGGTCCGGCGGGGTCCGGCGGGTCCGGTGGGGCGGCGGGGCTCCGGCGGCGGTGGCGGGTGGCGTGGGCGGCGACGACGGCTGCGGCACACAGCGGCGGGGCGGGCGGCTTGCGGCTCCGGCTTGGGGCTCCAGGGGGGCTCGGGTCGGCTTTGAAGGGGGGTGGTGGCTTGCCGGAGGGGGCGGGGAGTCGTGGCCGACTCGGTCACGGCGATGGCGGCGGCGGTCGCGGTATCCACGCGGGATACGGTGGCGGGGAGTCGGTGGCGCGAGGCGGGCCGGCCTAGCTCGGCTGGGCTTCGGCCCAGTTGGGCGCGGAAGTTTTTTTTAAACAATTCCGCCGAAAAGAAAATAAATCCTAGAAAAATAAATAAAAATCTAAAAATGTCAAAACAAATTGTCACCGCCTAAATAAAATATTTAGGACGAGATGAACATTTTCTTGGCCCTAAAATGTAGGTTGAAAAACGTGCAATTTTTTCCTAAATTCAAATAAAATAGCCACAAACTCCGAAATAAAACTTATTTGATTTTTTTATTAAATCCTCAATATTTCTTTATTTTGGGAAAGTCATTTTATTCCCTCTCTGATATTTTTATAATAGAAATAATTGAAGATAAAATAAATAAAATCAAATGATCCTATTTGCAAAATTTGAGAAAAATCAAATACGGGAATAACGAAATTCCCAACTCTCTCCAAGGGTCCTTGAGTTGCGTAGAATTTCTAGGATCAAGCCAAAAGCAATAAAATATGATATGCAATGATGATCTAGTGTATAACATTCCAAATTGAAAATTTGGGATGTTACAGATCATGTTCATCGTGGTGGCCGGGAACATCCGTCATGGGCTCGAACCCGTCGAAGATCAAGTCTCCACGGATATCGGCCACAAAATTCAGACTTCCAAATCTGACCTGATGGCCAGGGGCATAGCTATCGATCTGCTCTAGATGGCCAAGCGAGTTGGCCCGTAGTGCGAAGCCGCCGAATACAAAGATCTATCCGGGGAGGAAGATCTCCCACTGGACTGCATTGTTGTAGATTATTGATGGAGCCATCAAGCCTTCTGACGATGACACATCGGAACTCTCAATGAAAGCACCAATGTCGGTGCCAAAACCGGTGGATCTTGGGTAGGGGGTCCCGAACTATGCGTTTAAGGCTAATGGTAACAGGAGGCGGAGGACACAATGTTCACCCAGGTTTGGGCCCTCTCTATGGAGGCAATACCCTACTTCCTGCTTGATTGATGTTGATGAATATGAGTATTAAAAGAGTTGATCTAGCATGAGATCGTAATGGCCAAACCCTAGAAGTCTAGCCTATGAGGTTATGATTGTTGTGGCTAAACCCTAGAAGTCTAAACCCTCCGGTTTATATAGACATTGGGAGGGGCTAGGGTTGTACAAAGTCGGTTACACAGAAAGGAATCTACATATCCAAATCGCCAAGCTTGACTTCCACGCAAAGGAGAGTCCCATCCGGACATGGGACGAAGTCTTCCATCTTGTATCTTCATATTCCAACAGTCCGGACCAGGTATACAGTCCGACTGTCCGAGGACCCCTTAGTCCAGGACTCCCTCAGTAATCTTGTTCTGGAAGTCATGTTACTAGACCATGGTGAGCCTACGAACTATGAGGAAGTGATGATGAGCCCAGATTCCGTGAAATGGCTGGAGGCCATGAAATCTGAGATGGGATCCATGTATGAGAACAAAGTGTGGACTTTGGTGGATTTGCCCGATGATCGGCAAGCCATAGCAAATAAATGGATCTTCGAGAAGAAGAATGACGCTGACGGTAATGTTACTGTTTACAAAGCTTGACTTGTTGGGAAAGGTTTTTGACAAGTTCAAGGAGTTGACTACGATGAGACATTCTCACCCGCAGCGACGCTTAAGTTTGTTCGAATCATGTTAGCAATTGCCGCGTTTTATGATTATGAAATTTGGCAGATGGATGTCAAAACTGCATTCCTGAATGGATTTCTGGAAGAAGAGTTGTATATGATTCAACAAAAAGGTTTTGTCGATCCAAAGGGTGCTAACAAAGTGTGCAAGCTCCAGCGATCCATTTATGGACTGGTGCAAGCCTCTCAGAGTTGGAATAAATGCTTTGATAGTGTGATCAAATCATATGGTTTTATATAGACTTTTGGAGAATCCTGTATTTGCAAGAAAGTGAGTTGGAGCTCTGTAGTATTTTTAATATTATATGTGGATGACATATTGCTGATTGGAAATGATATAGAATTTCTGGATAGCATAAAGGAATACCTGAATAAGAGTTTTTCAATGAAAGACCTCGGGAAGCTGCTTACATATTGGGCATCAAGATCTATAGAGATAGATCAAGACGCTTAATTGGACTTCCACAAAGCACATACCTTGATAAAGGTTTGAAGAACTTCAAAATGGATCAGTCAAAGAAAGGGTTCTTGCTCGTGTTACAAGGTGTGAAGCTGAGTCAGACTCAAAGCCCAACCACTGTAGAAGATAGAGAGAAAATGAAAGTCGTTCCCTATGCTTCAGCCATAGGTTCTATCATGTATGCAATGTTGTGTACCAGACCTGATGTGTGCCTTGCTATATGCATAGCAGGGAGGTACCAAAGTAATCCCATAATGGAGCACTGGACAGCGGTCAAGAACATCCTGAAATACCAGAAAAGTACTAAGGATATGTTTCTCATTTATGGAGGTGACAAAGAGCTCGTCGTAAACGGTTATGTTGATGCAAGCTTTGACACTGATTCAGATGACTCTAAGTCACAATCCGGATACCAATTTTTATTGAATGGAGGAGCTGTCAGTTGGTGCAGTTCCAAGCAGAGCATCGTGGCGGGATCTATGTGTGAACCGGAGTACATTGCTGCTTCGGAAGCAGCAAATGAAGGAGTTTGGATGAAGGAGTTCATATTCGATCTAGGTGTCATACCTAGTGCATCGGGTCCAATGAAAATCTTTTGTGACAATACTGGTGCAATTGCCTTGGCAAAGGAATACAGATTTCACAAGAGAACCAAGCACATCAAGGGATGCTTCAATTCCATCTGTCATCAAGTGTCGGAGGGGGACATAGAGATTTGCAAGATACATATGGATCTGAATGTTGCAGACCTGTTGACTAAGCCTCTTCCATGAGCAAAACATGATCAACACCAAAACTCCGTGGGTGTTAGAATCATTACTTTCAAATCTAGATTATTGACTCTAGTGCAAGTGGGAGAATGAAGGAAATATGCCCTAGAGGCAATAATAAAGTTATTATTTATTTCCTTATTTCATGATAAATGTTTATTATTCATGCTATAATTGTATTAACCGGAAACTTAGTACATGTGTGAATACATAGACAAAACACAGTGTTCCTAGTATGACTCTACTTGACTAGCTCGTTAATCAAAGATGGTTATGTTTCTTAACCATAGACATGTGTTTTCATTTGATGAACGGGATCACATCATTAGGAGAATGATGTGATGGACATGACCCATCCGTTAGCTTAGCATCTTGATCATTACAGTTTCACTGCTACTGCTTTCTTCATGACTTATACATGTTCCTGAGACTATGAGATTATACAACTCCCGAATACCGGAGGAACATTTTGTGTTCTACCAAATGTCACAACGTAAATGGGTGATTATAAAGGTGCTCTACAGGTGTCTCCGAAGGTTTTTGTTGGGTTGGCATAGATTGAGATTAGGATTTGTCACTCCGTTTTTTAGAGAGGTATCTCTGGGCCCTCTTGGTAAAGCTCATCACTATAAGCCTTGTAAGCAATGTGACTAATGAGTTACTTGCGGGATGAAGCATTACGGAACGAGTAAAGAGACTTGCCGGTAACGAGATTGAACTAGGTATGATGATACCGACGATCGAATCTCAGGCAAGTAACACACCACTAGTGCAGAACCGGGTATAGCCCCGGTTCGTAAGGGGCTTTAGTGCCAGTTCTGTAACTGGCACTAAAGGGTGGGGTCTAAAGGTCCCCCCCCCTTTAGTACCGGTTCGGCTCGAACCGCGGCTAAAGGGCCACCACGTGGCACGAGCCAGGGCCGGGTGTGGGGAGAGCTTTAGTACTGGTTGGTATTACCAACCGGTACTAAAAAGTTTGGGGGGTTTTGGTTTTATTATTTATTTTTCCTTTAATTTTGTGTTTTCCATTTAATTCTTTTTTGTTTGCTGGTATTTTACGATACTACATATTGTACACGTTATGCATATATATAAATAGAATTTCCCAACCGATTATATATATCATCGAATGTCTCATAACTGCACCATTAATTATGCATATAATATATATATATATATATATATATATATATATATATATATATACAGTTTTTCCTACATGTAGCCTTCAGAGCCAGTGGCATTTGCCTTGGTGCCTTCGGAGCATGATGACAATTGGGAGTAGTTCATTGGGGCAGTAGCAGGTAGTAGAATTCCCCTTTGGGATCTATGACCTCGTCGAGCAAAAATCCCGCTATTTCCTCTTGAAGTGCTCGTATGCGCTCCACTGGTAGGAGCGTCTCCCGCACCAATTCGAACTGTTAAGAAGGAGATCAATATGAATGTGTATTAGTTATGAGACTAGATATCGATAATGACAGAAAAATTGTGAATATTGTTCTGTCAAATGCGCGTACCCATAGCTGTCTCTCAGTTTTGGTCCTTTCGGATGTCATCATGCGAATGTTCTCGAAAACACAGTATGCATAATGATCTCTCCCCTGCGCCTGCTTCAGGGCCTTTACAAGAATAGAAGTTATTCAAATAATAATTAATCAAGCATGATAATTAATGGTATTGAAACTAGAATTAAAGAGATGCATGGTAGGTAGCTAGATAGTACTACTTAATTAATTATACCTTGGGTTGAAACCAATGGAGCCTTTCTCTCCATTCACCTGGAACCTCTTTCGAATTCCTGAACTTTGCCCAAGCCCTGCCCGCCGGCAAAGAAAATGAATAAACGAGTTATTAAGTAGTTGATATCAGGAAATGACGAACTAAAGAGGCTGACATATAGTTAATAATGATTGAAATTACCTTTCGACTATCCCCTTCATGGTTGTGTACTCTCTCTTCACTTTAAGTAGTGAGTCCAGTACTTCAACTGTTCCTTCGTCAACTTTAATGATTAACAAGATCCAATGGTAACTGCATGCACACACATTTGCATGTCTTAATTAAGCGGGCATGTGCATAACACTCATCAACTACCCTAAACCCTATACACTTAATTATTAACATCTAGCTAGCTAGTAAGTAAAAACATAATTTGTAGTACAAGACAGTGCGACTCGCGTGTAGTTGTAAGGAAGTAGTATATGTTCATTGTTATTGAGGCACTTCAAGAACCCTAGCATGTTTTTCTCTACCTCTGTTTGATACCATGGATATGTCCATGTTTCTTCATTAATGGTATTTGGGTCAATGAACCCAATGCCATAGCATCCAACTTTTTTCATTTCATACATCTTCATCCTGCATAATATACCACAGAAAAGAATATAGTGAGGATAATTACAGGTAATGATCGATCAATGAGCACTACAGCTAGCTTGAGACTTGAATTACAGAAAGAAATCACTTACAGACAATACAAACTGATGATGGATTTGTCGAGTGTGTCTTGATGGAATAACTGAAATAGTTCTGAATACTCAATGGACAGAGCTAGCTTATGGAAGTAATACTCTTCCTTGACTTTCACCATGAGGCCCTCTCGATTGCTACTCTTGGTAATTTTCATGTACCAATCATGCAATTGATACATTCTCGTTGGGGGGTTCTTGACCTCCTCAGGCCTTACCAAAGGTTGGTCGCAGGCATATTTCCATTTTATCTCCTCCTCTTTAAGCTTAAGCATGGGCTCAATCTCGAGGAGTTGTCCAACAGTGATACCGAGCATTTCAGCATTCCGTCTATGCTCCTCGGTTATTACCAGCTGATCGGCGCTGGTACTCTCATGTGTTGGTACAACAAGCGGGGGGATCGATTGCACCACCTGTTCTCCTAGCTGGGGAACGGTTTTCCCGCATTTTTGGTCAGCTGCTTGGCTCGAGCTCGAGCTCGGCCATTGTTTTCGTGCTCGATGTGCCTTCTTGATTTGGCGCTCATAGTCTGAGTCAACAGGCTTGGGAGCTGGTGGTCGCGCCATACGAATAAAGTGGCCAATCTTCTCCTCGGGCACTTTCTCCCTTGGCGGCGGTGCCGGTTTTGGTGCGAAATGGGCCTCCACTTGGGCCTTCACTATGGCTTCGTTTTGCTCCTTGGTCATGTCGTGAGGCCTCTGCGGAAGAGGCGCGAGGCTTTTTGGACCATATTGAAATCGCTTGCCTCTGCATGTACCTCCTGTACTACCTCGACTTGTAGCATTACGCACCATAGCTGCGGCGGCTCTCTTCTGCAATTGCTGAGGCAGCGGAGACGGCTGACGCGGTGTCGGACTTGGAGGAGGAGTGGCACGCGTTGGTAGACTTGGAGGAGGAGGAGTGGCCTCACGTGTTGGCTGAGTTGAAGCAGGAGGAGTGGCCTCACGTGTTGGCTGAGTTGAAGCGGGGGGAGTGGCCTCACGCGTTGGCTGAGTTGAAGCAGGAGGAATGGCTTCACGCGTTGGCTGAGTTGAAGCAGGAGGAGTGACCTCACGCGTTGGAGGAGCGTGAGTCGTCTGCTCCTCGTCACATCCTCCTGGAATTTCAAGCTCTAGCTGATGCGGTGTTGGTGGCCTTCGAAAGATGATGCAATCCTTTCTCCATAGGATGATATGATGTATGGCCTCTCCTAGTGTGTGCTCCTCGTCACCTCAGGAATGTCAAGCTGTAGCCCTGAATAATGGTCCACCACCTCATCAACCACGACACAAGCATAGCCGGCTGGAACCGTTCTGCAATGGTAGGTTGCTCTGGGGGGATTTGTATAAGCAACGGCGTCGCCGCCTTTACGGATATGTTCTTTATTTTGAAGTGTAGCTCACAGTTAGTGTTTTCCATGGTGTCATCCATAGGGTATCTATCCAGCAGTGCATCGCCCGGGGCAGAACCCACGCTGCTTCTCAGCATGGATGGGATGGTGCTATCCAATGCTAGATCATGCGCTAGCTGCGGCCGCCGCTGAGACCCCCTTTCCTGGCTAAGCGAGTCGATCTGCTCCTGCTGCCTCTACAATTTGAGTGACAAGTCCGTGTGCGCTAATTCTAGGCCTTGAAGCCGTTCTGCTTCCTGCTTCCTCTGCTCGTCCTCCAGCTTCTTCTTCTTCTCCTCCTCCATCTTCCTTCTCGCATAGCTTCTGTAGTCGGCGTTCCACTTAGAAAAGCCCTCATACCACGGAACAACACTACTAAAAAAATACACTTCCGTGATGACACGTGTTTGTCACAGTAGGTCGCATTTTCTATCATGCATGTACATCCATGACGATTTTATGACAGAATCAAGATAGTCATACCTGTGCTGTCATAGAAGTGTTCCATGACATTACCAAAATTATCATCACGGAAGTGTCCACTTCCATGACGATAAATTGCGCGTCATAGAAGTGCTTTCGTCAAGGGTGACCGACACGTGGCATCCACCGTAACGGGACGCCGTTAACCGATGTTAACCTACCGGGTCCGTTTTTTGGATCCGATAACCCGCTAACAGCCACGACCAATGCCGATTTTCCACGTGTAAAATCCTCATTGGCTGACGGATCCACGCGTCAGCTCTGCGTTGGCACATGTGTCACTCATCCAACGGTCGAGATGGGCCTATGATATGTTGACATGTGGACCGGCCCAAAAGTGGCCCATAAAGTTTAAATGGGCTGGTCCAACCAAAGTCCAATAAGATTTAGCTGACCATATTGGGCCGGCCCAGC
The DNA here is from genome assembly GCF_018294505.1 of Triticum aestivum. Classification (NCBI taxonomy): domain Eukaryota; kingdom Viridiplantae; phylum Streptophyta; class Magnoliopsida; order Poales; family Poaceae; genus Triticum; species Triticum aestivum. The sequence continues at coordinate 534,877,733 of NC_057801.1, read as the reverse complement.
TAAAGGCCCACAAGATTTTGCAGACCATAATGGGCCGGCCCAGCTAAAGGCCCACAAAATTTAGCATACCATAATGGGCCATCCCAGCTAAAGGCCCACACGATTTTGCAGACCATAATGGGCCGGCCCATCTAAAGGCCCATAAGATTTTGCGGACCACAATGGGCCGGCCCAGCTAAAGGCCCACAAGATTCAACAAACCATAATGAGCCGGGCCAGCTAAAGGCCCAACATTCTCTGTCATATCGTCCCATCAACGGCCTGTCCTAAACTTGTCATCAACGCGGCCCATGGTCACTTATGGCCCGTTAACAGTCCGCTAAGTAATTGGGCCGAATTACAGCCTGGTGTATTTTCGGCCTGTTAAAGGTCCTGCTTCATTTGGGCCCATTTACAGGCCATCAAAATTTCAGCCCATAAATGACCGTGAAGGATTTGGGTCATATTCGGCCATGTCTGACATTCGGCCTGTTAGAGGCCCACTATAAATTTGGGCCACTTTCGGCCTGTTGTCATTTTTGGCCTGTTAACGCCAGACGAAAACCATGGGCCATATGTGGCCCAATGTCATATTGGGCCCATTAACAAATCATATAAAAATGACGATAATCTAGCCCGACCGAGGTTCCGGCCTGTTAAAGGCTCGTGTATTAGGTCGGTGCATTTACGGCCCGTCTGAATTTCGGCCTGTCAAAGATCCGCATCGTAAATGGGCCACTGTTTCAGCCTGCTAAGACCAGTGGGTTATTTGGCACAATCAGGGCCCAATCTCACTTTCGATCTATTAAAGGCCCATGTTTTTATGGGCTCGAGATATTTACACCTGTAAACGGCCTATTTTTACTGAGGGCCCAAATTATGTTTAGGCCTGTTAAAGGCCCACTACGGGCACAGGCCTACCAGAAAAATATGAAAGCTTATGTTGATTTAGGCCCAGATATTTTTAGTGGGCTACATGCCAATTCCGGCTCGTACTCGTTTTTAGCCCAATTGGAATGGGCCCGACGAATGTTGGCATGTTGGGCTCCTACGAAGCTTTCGGCCGAACACATTACTAAGATAAACCTACACTATACAAAAATATCATCGTAATTACTGCAGCCTGTGGCAGCATCATAAATGTTGTATCACAACAAAATAAATTCCAACCATACAACAAAAGGCCTGTTGGCATAAAGTTTACAGTCCTTCCAGATAAAAGCACCATCAGATGTATAGAAGCACAGATCATTTGACCTGAGTGCTAATGTTTTAGGCTGTAGAATCTGATGGAGCAGCATGATCTCCACCTTTTTGCGCCATTGCTCTTGAACAATGAAGCGAATGTCTAATAGTCTGGTTTCAAAACCATTCATATCTTGATGACATTTGTCAACCACTATTCTTTCCGAAACGACATCCATTAGGGATTGGACTTGTGTGTGGAGCATAGATATATCACTCTGTCTAGCAGGAAGATTTGGTCATTAGGCGATTTGGACGAGGTTATCTTGACAACCAACCCAGAATTACGCAGGAAGGTGCTTTTTGCACTATTAGTGGAGAGATACTGACGCACTGCAGCAAGAGGTGACTTTGTGCCTGTGGTATCCTCGTCACCTTCAGGTGGTTGTGGTTGTTCAATCATTTGTTCCATAGCTTTCTGAAAGTTTGAACTTGTAGATTAGTGTACCAGATAAGTTACTAATGAGATAAAAACAAACAAAGTAGGTTAAACGTTTATACATAACTTATTTTGGTGAACTACTATAATACATTAGCATGTATTGTAGTGCCAACTACATAATAAAATCACTTTCGGAACATATGTCCATGTAGCATGCCTACTGTATTATCTATTTCCTCACATTCGTTGACATCTAAGGATAAAGAGACATGGTTTAAAGTAGGATGAACATAGTTTGACATCATTCATATCATGGGAAAACATATATAAAACAAACAGGCTATTTTATCATTGTATGTGCACGTGAACATAAAAACTAGATTACAGATCAAGACCAAAAGAATATCCTTCATCTCTTTTAAACCATGTAAGGTGAAATGATACGTTAAGACAACTGTGTATAAAGGTGAACAGAGTAACTGACATTGGCTGCAAACCAAGTAGTTAAATGAACACATCACAGTACCAATCAGTTCAAGGCAGGAGGAGTAAGGACTTACAACAGCGGCTTGAACTGGTGTGCTCATGCCCTTCATCTTGCTGGTGTGGCAATCCTTGAAGATTTGCACTACATTCGGTTCAGGTTCTTTTTGGTCTGCACGGGCTTTCCTCTGTATTTGGAACAAGTCAATATAGATACGACAATATGACACAAAAAAGAAGGAAGTAGCAGCTATTTACAAGAGCCTCGTAGTGTGCAATATAGCTACGAGATCCTGTTGTCTGTTGGAATTTCACTTTAGAACGGTTGGTTTTGTTCTTCAAACAGTTAGCCTAGAAGAAGATACACTTGTAAGGCACATACATAAATACAAGTTCAATATGTGGTCTGATCAAATACATATAGCCTACCTGATACTTTGGATCAGACCAGTGTTTAACAAGGGATGTCCAGTCTTCCTCTGTAATATATTCCACTGGACATGTTTGGGCAATTTCATTGTTAGCCTTGCCTTCAAAGTGAGATTTTCTAAGGTGGTACCCATACTGTCGCAGAGCAGACTGAAAAACATGAGTGCATGCTTGTTTAGTTGCATCATCTTTCGGATCCAACTTGAACCTCATCTATTGAAAAAAGAATGCGAGTCTTATTAGGAGGAAGCTAGAAAGTATGGGACAGAGCAAGACAATATTACTAATTGCAATGAATAACATTACTTACGGATAAATGGTCAAGGAAGGTGTTAAACTGGGTATTGTCTTTCTCATTCCTGTATTTGATCCACGTTGGGAGGATACGTGCATGACACCTAACGGCAATGGTTGCCTCTGATACTAACTTGGCAGACTCTGTAGCATCACGTGGCCTTTGTAAACCTGCCTCAAAATGGATCTCCATTCTTCCTCCTTTAGATTTTGTTAATCTGTCAAGCATTATCCCTGATGTCTGTTTCCGCTTGCGCCATGGTGCTAGTTCAACAACAAATATGGAAAGTGTTAGTGTACATCAAACTGTGAGAGTACATATAAAGGAGCATGCAACTGCAACTTGACTCGGTCAGGTACCGTCTTGGTGTTGATGCTCATGAGGTTTGTCTGATCTTGCCAAGTCCTGTTGTGTCAACAGTGCTTCAGAAGTAGTATTAGGTGTGAAGGCAGCTTGGGAACTGGCCAGTTTCGGAGCAAACGAACGAGTAACTCGTTGAGATGCTGGTACAGTTGAATCAGATGCTGCAGCTGGTGGAGCAGGTGATACTGTGTTTGTAGATTTAGCCGGTGGACTTGGACCTTCTACTGCACTATAAGTACCAGCAGAATCTCGACGGCAGATCCTTTTCACTTTCACCCGACGAGTAACAACACTCCCTACTATATTATTTTCCTTGCTCTTTTTTGACTTTGCCATGTCAAGTTGTACCCACAACACAAAAGAATAAAATCACTCTTCAGAACTCATTGATGCATGATACAGACAAGCAATACTTTGATGTAAGACAACCGTATGAGGATGGAATATGTAAGAAAAACAGGACGGCATGACATATTCACAGCTACGATGTGCAAACTAAGCAGAAGGATTTTCAAGAAAATAGAAGTAATGCAAGCTAGACACCATATGAAAGATGCAACCAATATTACTCTGCCAAGTTAAAAGTGTCTTGTCATAAGTGGCAATTCGAAAAATTAGAAGCAGTACAATGTAGAAACCAATGCAAGATGCAACCACTATCAAACTGCCATGTTAAAAGTGTCCAATCATGAGTGACTGATGCGGGATACACAACAGCAGTACTTTGATGTAAGAACATGGTATGATAGATAGATGCAGTGTATTCTAGACACAGAAAGCCATGTCATATGCACATGTATAACGTATAAACTCAGCAGGTGCAATTTAATCAAAATATAAGAAATACCGGCTAGACAACATATGCAACATGAAACCAATTATCACACTGTCAACTTAGAGCAAGCACCTGCGATGGTGGAGTACGGGAGATGAACTCATCATGTAGACTTGGGACTTGAACTTAATTAGCAGTAGCAGTGGCAAATCTAGAGAGTCTTTGTTTGTGTCGGTGCGGAGGACCACCAACATCCCCTAACTCGCTCTTTTCCTTCCTATTTTCTGATATTGCCTTATGAAGTCAAAACCACAAGAAGATGAATAAAATTAGCTCTGCATAACTGGTTGATGCATGATATAGACGAACACTACTTTGATGTAAGGCAAGCGCAGGATAGGAGGATGGAATATATACAAAAAAAGATAGCATTTCATATTCACATGTACGATAGGAGGATGGAATATGTATGAAAAAACAGTAAGCGGAAGGCATTTCAACAAAATTAGAAGAAATGAAAGCTAGGCGCCATATGAACATGCAACCAATATCACTCTATCAGGTAAAAAGTATCTCGTCATAAGTGCCATTTCAAGAAATTAGAAGCAGTACAAGCTAGAAGACAATGCAAGATGTAACCTACATCACAGTCCCAAGTTAAATGTGTCTTATGGGTAAGTGATCATTGCAGGTATAAGTTGTAAGCTACGCAGATGCAATTCAACATAATCAGAAGCAATACAAACTAGACATCATACGGAAAACGCAACCACATATAACAGTTCCAAGTAAGAGCAAGCACCTGTGATGGTGGAGTAGGGGAGATGTTCTCATCATGTACACGTATATTCTAGAAACAGGAACACGTTTTATATTCATAGGCATTATGTGTAAAGTAAGCAGATGCAATTCAAGTTAGAAGCAATACAAGCTATACATCATGCGCAACATGCAACCACATATACTAGTGCCAAGTTAGAGCTAGCACCTTTGATGGTGGAGTAGGGGATATGTGCTCATCATCTACACAGCTACGTTGACTGTCCAGCCTTGTGTTGTCTTGCAAATCTTGTTGGGAGGATGGCGGAGTAGAATCTGTAGAGACCCCCTGTTTGAGTTGCTCCGAAGGACCACCATCATCCACTGCCGGACTAATTTCCTTCGGCTGTAATGATTTTGCACTGTAAAGTCAAACCAATAAGAAAAAGGAATAAAATTCGCTCTTCAGAACTCATTCATGCATGATACTGACGAACACTACTCGGATGAAAGGCAAACACATGATGCGAGGATGGAATATGTATGAAAAACTGGATGTCGTGACATATTCACACCTATGATGTGGTAACTAAGCAGAAGGCATTTCAACAAATTAGAAGCACTGCAAGCTAGACACCATATGAAAGATGCAACCAATATCACTCCGCCAAGTTCAAACTATATGCAAGATGCAACCAATATTACACTGTCAACTTGAAGGTGTATCGTCAGAAGTGATTGATGAGGGATACACAAGAAAAGTAGTTTGATGTAAGAACATGGTTAATAGAAAGACGTAGTATGTACCAAAAACAGGAAGGCATGTCATATTCACAGGTATAATGTGTTAACTAAGCAGATGCAATTTACCCTAATTAGAAGCATTACAAGGTAGACACCATATGCAACATGCAACCACATATCACACTGCCAAGCAAGAGCAAGCACCTGCGATGGTGGTGTGGGGGAATTGCGGTGATCAACTAGAGAGCTACGTTGACTATCTTCATTTAGCCTTGCTGTTTCTTGAGAATCATGTGGGGAGGATTACACTGCACTCTTTAAACGAGTAGGGCGTCTCATAGTAACCCACTCGGGTAACTGTCTCATCATAAGTGATTGACGAGGGATACAAAAGAGCATTAGTTTGATGTACGAACATGGTTAATAGACATATATAGTATGTATCAAAAACAGGAAGGCATGTCATTATCAAAGGTATAATGTGTAAAGTAAGCAGATGCAATTTAACCAAATTGGAAGCAATACAAGCTAGACACCATAAGCAACATGCAACCACATTTGACAGCGCGAAGTTAAAGCAAGCACCAGGGATGGTTGTGTGTGGCAATTGAGATCATCAACTGCAGAGCTACGTTTACTGTCTCCAACTGCTGACACTGCACCCATTAGAGCGCTAAAAAGCTTAGTGCTTATCTTCAAATTACACTGGAGCGACTTCTATCTTTTCTTTTCTGCATTCATCAACACTGCGTCAGAGTCTGAAATACCCATGCATAAAAAAACAATAGTGTGAGTATGGGTGAAGTGTGTGCACAATTAGTACAGTGTAAAGGTAGTAGATAGCAGGTCGGTGAGAAATAAATGACGGGAGACAACATGCATGGCACGCTAAATTACTACATGATTCTATGAAAATAACACTCGACTGAAAGCAAATAGGTCAGTCCATTTTTTTTGCATCGTCCGATGTACAAAGAACGGGCAAATCGCCTTCATCTACCTCCAGCCAGTCAGTGTTGACGATCTTCCTCGAAACGCCAGCGACCATCGACCCAGTATTCCTCCCCTTCCTGCGCCCTCCCCTCGACTTCACCGCACCGCCGTGCTTGGCACCGCCCCCGGCCATCCATTAAAGCCCTGCCGACCTCCAGATCAGGCGCAAGCAGCTCCTGCGCCCCACACCCCCATGATAGACACCGATGCGCCGCTTCCCGGGGGAACAGGCGGACTAGGTGCTCCACGCGCCTAAGCAGGTGCTGCTTATTTTAATTGCGGTTCGACTGACCCTGAATTGAAATCCAGGCGGGCTACTGACCTCTAGCAAAGGTGAAATAGTAAAGGAAGGAAACCTTGTGCATTTAGTATCATGAAGAAGATGCAGTAAGAAGCGCTCAACTAGTTTCTTTCGTGGGATGAATACGGTGTGAGCAGAGACGTAAGATTTGCACGAATAAGGGAAGAGGAGTACCTCTTTCTGCTGGCAGTGTTGTGTCCTCCTTCTGTTTTTCCAATGATCTTCTTATGGTTCGTTGGAAACGAGAAGTTGTGGAGGACAGTGGAGCCTTGGACGAACCCATGGCCAAGTTGTTGAGTGTGGTGCGGTGGCTGTCTGTTGGCAGCGGGGAACCAGATCCGAGGCGGTGAATTACGGCGTAGCGGGAACAGCTCCGGTGCAGTGGACGTTTGCAACAGTGGAGCAGCAGCAGTGAGGCGCAGGACAGTGTGGTCGGAGTGGCTCTGGTACGGTGCACGTCCGCGTCGGCATCGTGGAGGCATCGTGGAGGCAGCTCTGCCTCGGCTTCAGCTGCTAAGTCCTTGAGGGTGTTGCGGTTGCGGTTGCATTGGACGACAACATTGGGGTACCGGCTGTGGCGTGATGGAGGAGGGCGGTGGTGGCTTGGCCGCTATGGGGTGGACGACGGAGGAGGCTGGGGTTTCGCGGCTGGTGGAGAGGGCATTTTGGCGCCCATGGAGTATGAATGGGGAAACGGAGGGAAGCGGGGAACTAAGGGGGAACAATGTTTCGGTTTGAGACGCGCTTGTTTGAAATTTGGGGAAAGTTACAAACTTTGCCCCCATCTAAAATTTCGGACATATTGCGGGTTGGGGGTAGGACAGTAATCTCAGGTGTCCCAAATGTGGGGGGGGATAGATTTCGGCCGAGCTCATGGGTGTTTAGGTGCCCATGGCTTATGAATGCTTCTCGGAGGCGGTTGAGACTGGCTTCTTGGTGAAGTTACAAACCTACCCCGGTTTAGACCTTTGGACATCGGGCCGATAGGCTACACGGGCTAGAGTCAGGACAGTAATTTCCTACCACCAAACATTAGTCTCGCGCGGTTTCAGGTGACCACAGGCCTATTTGGCGCTTCGTTCAATATTTGGGAGCAGAAGCATTAACGTTTTCGGTTCTCTTGAATTAAACTTTCAGGATTTGACAAACTTCACAAATCTTTACTCTTGAAAATCCTAAAGCTACAATTATTTTGGAATGGAGGGGGTACATTTGAATATACATTGTACACGAGTATATATTAAAAAATATGCAACTTACCTCAGTTCATGCATGGTTCCAGATATAATCTCCTTGGTTGCACAAAAAAAGTTAGATATGCGTATGAATATATATAGCATGTTCAAACTCACAACAAAGATTGATGCCCCCTTTTACATCTGATTTACAAATGCCATTATCTCGGGTTCAAATAGATGAATGCACTTCCTATGAATTCGAATCTTCGAAACCCCCTTTATGTTGAATTCGACATGTATTCTATTTCATAGCTAGCAATTTGGAATGTATCCATGCAAGTGACAAATGTATAAAGTGCTTCACACTAACAACATGGAGTGCACTAATTAATGTTTATATATGAATTGCAAAAGCATCCATTGCCTGTATTTCAAACCGCTCTCACTCTATGGATCGATAATATGAAATAAACACATGCACATGCTAGAATTCAATAGAGTATGCGTGTCTGATAGACCGATTTTCGTCCATACGCAATTTGCAAAATTCATGATCTCATCCAAAAATATAATGCCATTTATATTTTAATTTAATGCGTAGAACCGCCTTTTACACGTAGATGCACTATGCATCGGCCCATTCTCACAAACGCGTTATATCTCTCTCTATCTAGAGCATAAGTGCACACACTTTATATGCATCGCCATTTCTCTTTCACACATGCTCACAATCTCTCTCAGGGTGTCTGGGTGTCTCACACACACATGCTCTCTCTGTTTCTCTCTCTCTCTTTCTCTCTCTCTCTCTCTCTCTCTCTCTCTCTCTTTCTGACTACTATGTACCACTCTTTTCACTAATCTCAGTTGGAAAACACTATTTCTCTCACATGCATATATACACACGCATGGTCTCTACTAGCCCTCTATACACACATATATGTGCCTACGTGTCTCCCGCACGCACATTATCTTTAGGCCTCTCTCGCACACATTGCCCCCCCCCCAGACACACCACTCTCTTAGTAGTTGGCAGATATGATTTCACCATATCATTCGGTAGGATATCCCTGGCTGTTAGGCTGGATGGTAATACGAGGCAAAGTTTTACCCTAGTTTGGAACCTTGCAGTTGAAGAAAGAATCTTCATGTTGACCCACCACAACTAGAAATGATGTGCCCACCACACCACACACGCAACACTAAGAAAATAAGCATATACAATAGTACAATGGTATCTAGCTCATGATACGTCTCCATATTTTGTTGATGGCACTGACGGACTTTGCATTTGATGCATGCTCCGTATTTTGTTGGCGACACTTACGGTCATTTTATTTGAAGCGAAAGCACGATATGGTCACTGGACCTCCGAATAAGCTCATCACGGTCACCACATACATTTTGTCGTGCTAACCAACATGTGGTTGGATGGTTAGGAGGACAATGGTTTCTCGAGCCCACCAAGGTTAAAGTCCCGGTGCTCGCATTTATCTTGTCTTAATTTCAGTATTTTCCGGTGATGTGCGTTCAGTGAGAGGAGACGTTCCACTCGACTACGAGGCACCTATGGTGACTTTGTAAAATCTCAAGATCATATATGTTGGCCCACTCTCTCGAAGGTGCTCATAGGGGTAGGGTCCGCGTGTGTGCGCTTATAGCGGTGAGTGCTTGCGCGTATATATGAGCCCTTGCGTCTGTACCATGTTAAACAAATACAGGTTGATAGAGGCAAAGGTGTCTTGTCTTTCGATGAGATGGTGTCTATCATTTTGGTGGAAGTCGACTTTGACGATCCGACTACGAACGTGCGAGGACGCCGCGCCTTAGCAATCGCTAAACCAACTCCGAGAGGTTATTGACCACGCTGGAGCATGATCAACCTGACAACGAGGGTCTATTTATTGCAAGCAAATGAAGAACAAGCAAGAAACTAAGATTGCAATTTGGATATTGCGAATAACAGATGAAAGCTTTATTAATGAAGGTGTGGTTTTGTAACTCCTTTGTCTGGTCGTTGAACACAAACGAAGTACGCGAAGTTGCAGCTATGCTGAACTTTAATCTAAACAAAACCCAAAGTCTAAACGACGCCCTAAGGGCTGCATATATGGAGGAAGAGGGGGGGATTTCGTGGCCCTTGGGGAAGGGGTCCGAAACCAACCCTATCTCTTGTTTCCCCACACATACGGACTCTAAAAACAGCCTATACTCAAGTATTTCGAAAATACATGGGTCTGGCCCAATAATAAGGTGACACAGCACCTAGAATAGCCTCTGGATGAAAGTTATGAAGTAGCATCTTGTATATTTCGTCCAAGGCTTCATGCACTCATTATGGTGGCTTCAACATCCTGAAATCATCACTTGTAACTATGTTCTTGTTTCCCTTGCGCATGCCATCATCTCCATGCTTGTTCTTGCTCCAATGTTCATCCTTCTCCAAGCTAGGCCCTTCATTTGTAAGCAAAACAAATGTATCCAATTTAGGTAGCATCATATTATCATGAACATTAGAATCATTACCAAGAAATGAAAGTACCTGGTAATTTAATTCGCGTGCGCGAGCTTAGTAATTGGTCCAGTATGTATAGCAGAAGGGGCTGTGAGTGTAACAATGGTATTGATGTCCTCATCATCCTCCCCTTCTTGAAATGAAGTCGTCCTCGACGGAAGCTCATCTTCCTCACCCAAATAAGGCTTCAAATCTGCAATGTTAAAAGTGGGACTAACCCCAAAATCTGTAGGCAGCTCAAGTTTATATGCATTATCATTTATTTTCTCTAACACCTTAAAAGGACCATCAGCACGTGGCATTAGCTTTGATTTGCGCAAATCAGGAAATCTATCCTGACGCAAATGTAACAAAACAAGATCTCCAGGTGCAAACACCACATGTTTTCTACCCTTATCTCCAGCAAGTTTATATTTAGCATTCATATGCTCAATGTTTTCCTTAGTTAACTCATGCATTTTTAAAATCAATTCAGCACGTTGTTTAGCATCAAAATTAACCTTCTCCGAAGATGGAAGAGGCAACAAATCAATAGGTGCACGAGGTAGGAAACCATGCACAATTTCAACAGGGCACATCTTAGTAGTAGAATGCAATGAACGATTATAAGCAAATTCAATATGAGGCAAGCATTCTTCCCACATTTTCTTATTATTCTTCAAAACAACCCTAAGCATAGTAGACAATGTTCTATTGACTACTTCAGTTTGTCCATCAGTTTGGGGTGACAAGTAGTACTAAAAAGCAGTTTAGTTCCCAACTTAGCCCATAAACATCTCCAAAAGTGGCTAAGAAATTTAGTATCACGATCTGAAACAATAGTATTTGGCACACCATGCAAGCGAATAATTTCACAAAAGAACAAATCAGCAACATTAACAGCATCATCGCTTTTATGACATGGTATAAAGTGTGCCATTTTTGAGAATCTATCCACGACAACAAATATGTTATCCCTCCCCTTCTTTGTTCGAGGTAAACCTAAAACAAAGTCCATAGATATATCCTCCCAAAGAACACTAGGTACAAGCAAAGGCATATATAAACCATGAGGATTGAGTCGTGACTTAACTTTTTGACATGTAGTGCAGCAAGCAACAAAGCGCTCAACATCCCGTCTCATCTTTGGCCAAAAGAAATGTGTAGCAAGTACATCCTCCATCTTCTTCATGCCAAAGTGTCCCATTAGTCCTCCTCCATGCGCCTCCTGCAACAACAAAAGACGAACGGAGCTAGCTGGAATGCATAGCTTGTTAGCACGAAACACAAATCCATCATTAACGATGAACTTGTTCCATGTTCTTCCTTCTTTACAATTCTGCAATACATCTTTAAAATCAGCATCATGTACATATTGATCTTTGATGGTCTCCAAACCAAATATTTTGAAATCAAGTTGTGAAAGCATAGTATAGCGACGAGACAATGCATCAGCAATAACATTTCCTTTACCCTTCTTGTGTTTAATGACATAAGGGAAAGTCTCAATGAATTCAACCCATTTAGCATGTCTACGATTCAGTTTAGCTTGACTTTTAATATGTTTCAAAGATTCATGATCAGAATGTTTAACAAATTCTTTGGGCCATAAATAATGTTGCCATGTTTCTAAAGTCCGAACAAGAGCATATAATTCTTTATCATAAGTAGAATAATTCAGACTAGGCCCACTCAATTTTTCAGAAAAGTATGCAACAGGTTTGCCATCTTGTAATAACACACCTTCTAATCCAATTCCACTAGCATCACATTCAATCTCAAATGTCTTATTAAAATCAGGAAGTTGGAGTAAAGGAGCATGTGTCAACTTATCTTTCAACACCGTGAAAGTTTCCTCATGTGCAGTACCCCAAACAAAAGGCACATCCTTATTTGTAAGCTCATTGAGAGGTGCAGCAATGGTGCTAAAATCTCTCACAAAACGCCTATAGAATCCAGCGAGGCCAAGAAAACTCCTCACTTGTGTGACCGTTTTGGGCTGCGGCCAACTCTCAATAGCTTCAATCTTGGCTTTATCAACTTCAATTCCCTGTGGAGTAACAACATAGCCAAGAAAAGACACTCGGTTGGTGCAAAAGGTGCACTTCCCAAGGTTACCAAACAAACGTGCATCACGTAGAGCAATAAAAACAACACATAAATGTTCCAAATGTTCCTCCAAAGATCTGCTATAAATCAATATGTCATCAAAGTAATCTACCACAAATCATCCAATGAAAGCACGTAAAACTCCGTTCATTAATCTCATGAAAGTACTAGGTGCATTAGTTAACCCAAAAGGCATGACTAACCACTCATATAATCCAAACTTAGTTTTAAATGTTGTTTTCCATTCATCCCCCAATTTCATACGAATTTGATGGTATCCACTACGCAAATCAACTTTGGAGAATATTGTAGAGCCACTCAATTCATCAAGCACATCATTTAGCCTAGGAATAGGATGACGATAACAAATAGTAATATTATTAATGCCTCTACAATCAACACACATACGCAATGTACCATCCTTTTTCGGCACTAGAATAATAGGAACAGCACAAGGACTAAGGGATTCGCGTATATAACCTTTGTCGAGAAGCTCTTGTATTTGACGCATAATCTCCATCGTCTCCTCTGGATTGGTATGGTATGGCGCATGGTTTGGCAGTGAAGCACTGGGAATTAAGTCAATCTAATGCTCAATCCCTCGAATAGGTGGTAATCCCGGTGGCACGTCTTGTGGAAAGACGTCAGCGAACTCCTGCAAAATGTTAGTGACAGCAGGAGGCAAAGAGGAAGGCACGTCCTCGAATGAAAATAATGCCTCTTTGCACACAAAAGCATAACAAATAGATTTGATGAAATCTAGCTCATCAATATCAGATTTGGTGGCAAATAAACATGCACTTTTCAATTTAATTTCAGAAGCAACACTAGATGGTTTATTATTAGGGTTCATTTGTAGCTCAAATTCTTTTGCCACAATCTGATTTTCACTTTTATTCTTCTCCTATTTTGCTTTATTAGCTCTACTAATATCATCTTTCAAAATGGAATCAGGAGTCATTGGAAGCAAAGTAATATTTTTATCCTTATGAACAAGAGTATACTGATTGTTTCTACCATGGTGTACATAATTTTTATCAAATTGCCATGGTATACCAAGTAATAAGGAATATGCTTGCATAGGTACCATATCACAACCAACATAATCAGCATATGTAGAGATACTAAAATGCACACGAATAGTACGTGTTACCTTAACCTTGCCGCTGTTGTTGAACCATTGCATGTAGTAAGGATGTGGATGTGGTCTTGTGGTGAGAGAGAGCTTCTCCACCATATCCATGCTAGCCAAGTTATTGCAGCTCCCTCCGTCTATGATGATGCGCACAGAATGTTCCTTCACAACTCCCTTTGTATGGAACAAATTATGCCTCTGATTTTGCTCAGCTTGTGTGACCTGCACACCCAAAACACGTTGAGCAACTAAACATTCATACCCGTCAGCGTCTTCAGGAGCCATGTATTGCGTCTCATGATGAGAATCATCTCCACCGTGTTTTTCACGTGTAATAAGAGCCAAAGTCTCCTCATCATAGTCACTAGAAGACTCATACCCACCATCCTCAGTAGCAATCATCACACACTGAGATTTGCATTCTCTCGCATAATGACTGAGGGAGTCCTGGATTAGGGGGTGTCCGGATGGCCGGACTATGACCTTTGGCCGGACTCCCGGACTATGAAGATACAAGATTGAAGACTCCGTCCCGTGTCCGGATGGGACTTTCCTTGGCGTGGAAGGCAAGCTTGGCGATACGATATGAAGATCTCCTCCCATTGTAACCGACTCTGTGTAACCCTAGCCCTCTCCGATGTCTATATAAACCGGAGAGTTTTAGTCCGTAGGACGAACAACAATCATACCTTAGGCTAGCTTCTAGGGTTTAGCCTCTCTGATCTCGTGGTAGATCCACTCTTGTACTACACATATCATCAATATTAATCAAGCAGGAGTAGGGTTTTACCTCCATCGAGAGGGCCTGAACCTGGGTAAAAACATCGTGTCCCTTGTCTCCTGTTACCATCCGCCTAGACGCACATTTCAGGACCCCCTACCTGAGATCCGCCGGTTTTGACACCGACATTGGTGCTTTCATTGAGAGTTCCTCTGTGTCGTCACCGTCAGGAAGGATGCCGCACCCTGTCTTTAAAGACGACGCTGTTGCTAAAGGAGCTTTGGTTGTCGGCCAAACTCTCCGGCTAGGCAGTTTTTTGATGACCGCCTGTTCGGCCGCCGCGCCGACGATGACCTCTTGGGCCATCGAAAGCAATCTTCACATCAGCTCGGAACTCGCCGAGCAGTCAGATCCGATGGAGCTCTCTTCCCTGAACGAGCTCTTGGATCGCATTGCCGCCCTGGGAGTCGCTACGGATTACGGCCAGATTGGGCTTAAACCCGATCAGAGAGAGATCGACTCTCCCCAGGTCACCCACCATGTTGAAGTGGTGGAAGAACAATGCGGTGAATCTTCGCCCATTCTAAGGACCAGATGTGTCCGGATTCCCGACCCCTCCAAGCCGGACACCCGTGGAGGGGAGGATGTTGCCCAAGCCCTGAACCTAAAGTCAGGCAGCAGGCCTGATTCATTAAATAATGTCCAAGAAAGCAAGCTTCCGAATTCGGAAATTTCTTGGCCCTGAATCTTATATCGGGCGAGGTTCTGGATTTAAATCCACCCGCCCACCCAACTATAAGGGATCTATCCCAAATACGGCAAGAGCCCGGGGAAAGAGTACACCACTATTAGGCCAGATTCCTCCTGGTTATGAACAGGATAAAGGACTGTCGTGAGAAAGAAGCAATTTCATTCTTCTGTAACAACTGCATGGACTATGAAATTACACTCTTCGCCGACTTGACATCCATAGTACGAAAGTACTGTGCGACAGAACATGTTCGGAAAACCAAAACTAAATTCTGGGACAATCTGGCCCTGAATACAATACGAGTCCGAAACAAAAGGGCGCATTATCGCCAGGCACCTGAGCCAAACAGCAAAAAACAAAAACCCTCTATAGGGTATGGGACCGTACTGGAGGGATGGCTCAATGTACCCCGTAAAATTCATAGTTCAGGGGAAGTCACACCAACTCACAGCCTTAGAGCATGTTGGATACTCCGGCAGGTGGCCAGAAGTGGCGAGGAGCTTCTAACTCCAAAATCCGAAGAACACCACCCTAGAAACGCCAGTACGGTGTCGACAGTCTTCGAGACCTTCGCATCAAACAATGCGAGGAAACGAACGCTCTGCAGCCTTACCGAAGTCTACCAAGTAGCAACAATAAACCCATGGAGTGACACGACTATTACCTTTAATGCCAGTGACGAACCTAAATTCCGGACAGCCCGAGCACCAGCCGCATTGGTCCTCAGTCCGATAGTGGACGGCTTCCGACTTACAAAGGTACTCATGGACTGCGGCGGAGGACTTAATCTCATCTACGAGGAAACCCTGCGAAAAATGGAAATAGACTGGAGCCGCATTGAGAGAAGCAACACAACCTTTAGAGGAATAATACCAAGCCGGGAAGCGTGTTGTTCAGGGAAAATCACACTGGATGTGGTGCTCGGCACGCCGGATAATTACAGATCCGAGGAGGTCACATTTCAAGTGGCCCCATTCAGCAGCGGATACCACGCTCTGTTAGGGCGAGAAGCATTTACAATTTTTCAAGCCATACCCCATTATGGGTACATGAAGCTCAAAATGCCCGGACCCAACGGAATCATCACTCTTGCAAGTGATCCGGACACAGCGCTCCACGCCGAAAACAAGACAGCTGCACTGGCCCTGGAGGCATTATCCGAAGCCCTAGCGGCCGAGGAACTAACTGCATTGCGCTCCACGGTGGACAGGGACGATGTGATACTAGATAAGAGATCCAAGTCCACCTCTTTTAAACCAGCGGACGAAATAGTCAAATTCCAAGTCCATCCAACGGACCCCACAAAAACGGCCTCCATCGGGGCACAACTAAAACCCGATGTAGACGCCGCACTCAGAGAATTCCTGCGAGAAAATTGGGACATTTTCGCCTGGCACCCTTCAGACATGCCGGGAATCCCACGCAGGCTGGCCGAGCACAGCCTGAACATCCTAAAAGGGTTTAAGCCCGTTAAGCAGACTCTACGGCATTTCTCCGAACCCAAGAGACAAGCCATGGGAGAGGAGCTAGCAAAACTGCTGGAAGCCGGATTCATCAGAGAAATAAAACATCCAGACTGGCTAGCAAACCTGGTGATGGTACGAAAGAAGGACAAATCCTGGCGCCTATGCGTCGATTTCAAAGACCTAAATAAGGCCTGCCCAAAGGATCCCTTCCCCCTCCCCCGAATTGATCAAATCATCGACGCCACTGCAGGACATGACTCATTGTGTTTCCTCGATGCATACTCTGGCTACCACCAAATCAAGATGGCAGAGTCAGACCAAGCCGCAACGGCATTCATCACCCCATACGGCCCATTCTGCTTCAACATGATGGCCTTCAGGCTCAAAAACGCTGGCGCAACATATCAGCGCATGATTCAGACATGTCTGGCCAACCAGATCGGCAAAACAGTTGAAGCGTACGTAGATGATGTGGTCGTCAAAACCAAACACGTCGATACTCTAGTGGACGACTTGAGTCTCATGTTTGAAAATCTCCGAACATATGACATTAAGCTCAACCCGGAAAAATGCATTTTTGGCGTACTAGCCAGAAAGCTCTTGGGCTTCATCGTATCCGGTAGAGGAATTGAAGCAAACCCAGCCAAGATCCTAGCTCTATCACAATTGGATACCCCAAAAGACCTCAAACAAATACAAAAATTGACAGGATGCATGGCGGCTCTAAGCCACTTTATCTCCCGCTTAGGAGAAAAGGCATTACCCCTTTATCGCCTCCTGCGGCGCACCGAACACTTTGAGTGGACGGATGCCGCCATGGCCGGACTCAAAGAAATCAAAACCATACTGGCAACAAATCCGGTCCTGGCCGCGCCCAACATGGGCGAACCAATGCTATTATACATCGCGGCAACCCATCAAGTTGTAAGCGCGGTGCTCGTCGTCGAACGAGAAACGGACGGACACAAGTTCCCTCTCCAAAAACCAGTTTACTCCGTGTCCACTGTCCTAACTCCATGCAAGTCACGGTACCCGCATTATCAAAAGATAGCATACGCGGTGTTCATTGCATCCCGGAAGCTGCGACACTATTTTCAAGAGTGTTCAATAACAGTGGCATCCGAAGTACCTCTTAATGATATTATAAACAACCGCGACGCAACAGGCCGGATTGCTAAATGGGCCATCGAGCTCCTCCCGTTCGACATAACTTACAAGCCAAGGTGATCTATTAAGTCGCAGGTTTTGGCCGACTTCATCGCCGAATGGACTGAAGCCGAGCTCCCTAAAGAGTATGGCGCATATTCCAACTGGATCATGCATTTCGACGACTCCAAAATGTTGGCTGGCCTGGGGGCTGGCGTCGTTCTGACGTCCCCAACCGGAGATACAGTCCAATATGTACTTCAGATAATGTACATGGACTCCAACAACGCGGCAGAATATGAGGCCCTTCTACACGGTCTCAGGATGGCAGTCTCCATGGGCATTCAGCGCCTAGAGGTCTGCGGGGATTCAAACCTCGTGATATCCCAAATAAATGGAGACTTTGATGCCAAAGATCCAAAAATGGCAGCTTATCACAACACCGTCTTAAAGATGTCAGCCCGGTTTGAGGGGCTCGAATTTCACCTTATAGCCCGGGAGAATAACCAGGCAGCAGACGTGTTGGCACGAGTTGGCGCAAAGAGCGATGCCGCCCCCCCCCCCCCAACATCTTCCTAGAAAGGTTGTTCAAGCCATCCATATCATGGGAGGGAGAGTCCAGAAACAATAGTCCGGACACAACCACACTACCCCTCACCGAACATTCTGACACAGTGGGTGGCTCCGCCACCGAAACAACACCGTCAGCCCACACAATAATGGCAGTCATTGCCCCATGGAGAGAACCATTCCTAGCCTGCCTAACTAGGCAGGAACTTCCTGAGGACCAAAACGAGGCCCGTTGCATAGTGCGGCGATCTAAAGCCTATAAAGTCCACGAGGGAGAGCTTTATAAGAAAAGCACAACCGGAGTCCTTCAAAGGTGTATCTCTGAAGAGGAAGGGCGAAACCGTCTGGCTGAAATTCATGCAGGACTCGGTGGGCACCACGCCGCAGCCCGGGCCCTTGTAAGCAAGGCCTTCCGTACCGGATTTTATTGGCCGACGGCCCGGGCAGACGCTCAGGACTTAGTGCAGCGATGCGTCGATTGCCAATTATTCGCTAACCAAAGCCGCATGCCGCCTACTACCCTACAAACCATACCCATTACCTGGCCTTTCGCGGTCTGGGGGCTTGACATGGTTGGACCCCTTAAAGGAGGAACCCACAAGCAAAAATATCTACTGGTCATGGTAGACAAGTTCACCAAATGGATAGAGGCCAAGCCTGTAAAGACGGCCGAATCTGGACCGGTGATAGACTTCATATCCGAGGTTGTACACCGTTACGGCGTCCCCCACAGCATCATAACTGACAACGGCACAAACTTCACGGCCGGCGAAGTTAAAATCTGGTGCAAAAACATGGGCATTAAGCTCGACTACGCTTCAGTCTATCACCCTCAAACCAACGGTCAAGTCGAGCGAGCCAACGGTCTCATTATGAGCAGCATCATACCCAGACTAGTGCGATCCCTCAAGGAATCTAACACGCACTGGGTAGAGGAGCTTGACTCCGTACTCTAGGGGCTGCGGACCACGCCGAATCGCACTACCGGATTCACACCATTTTTTATGGTATACGGCGCAGAGGTAGTACTGCCATGCGACATAATTCATGACTCACCTTGAGTGCGCATGTACGAAGAAAGAGAAGCCGAGCTCGATCAGCAGGACAGCTTGGATGCATTAATTGGAGGAGAAGCGCGACGTGGCAAAAGCTCGTTCCGCATTCTATGAACAACAGGCTCAAAGATATCAAAGCAGAGAAGTACGGGCCAAAACTTATAACGTTGGCGAACTAGTTCTACGCCTGCCGGACAAGAAAAAGGATAAACTAAAGCCCAAATGGGAGGGTCCCTTCATAATCGACCAAGTACTGACTAGTGGAGCGTACCATCTGCGAAACGCATTGGACAACCGACTCGAGTCGAACCCATGGAACACAGCACGCCTACGAAGATTCTACGCCTAGCGCCGGACTCTGTGTTCGTCTCCTTCCTCTGTCCCTTTGTTATTTTTATTTTTCATTAGCTGTCCAGTATTTCTATCCTTCTCTCTACATTTTCTTTCTCCCAAGCCCTTAGGGGCTTGCCTGCGCATTGTTCGCACATACTTGACACGCCATCCGCGCACATCATACCTGGGGGCTTCTTTATCAGAAGTTTATATAAACGGGCCTCATGCCCAAAACATGTGTGACACTTCCGCATGAACCTTTTATACACCATTATATGCATCGATATGACTTAAGTTTTGGCCAAGCTGGGTTGCCTGGCTCCTGTGCTTACCCCTACGTTCCCATTCGTTCGGCTAGGTGGTAAAGGGAGCACCTTTGCGATTGTTACTGCCGGGTCAGCCGGATGTGTACCTCAGACTGGGTGAAGCCGAAAGCTAGCGTTCTTGTTTATCTATCTGCCCCCAGATGCTTTTCTGCTCTTTTTAGCAGTTCGGACATGCACTTTAGGGCATGCCTCCAAGGGAAAGGAACCCCTAATGGAACTATTCTCCCTGGAAGATGTTTCTTACTAACCATGTAATATAACATAACTAGTTGGGCACTTGTCTGCTAAAGCAATTATGACCCCTACGCCTTGTCTCCATGCATGCCCCGGTTCTTACATAATCGAGAGGGTATTCGGACACACTCCGGACTATAGGGTCCAGAGGTCGAAGCGAAAAGGTCCACAATGACAAACGATCTACAATCCGGCTAGAAGGCATTTTTCATGTCATTTTAAATTACAGAGTCAATCTGACTCGGTATATTCTTCTTCAATACCATCCCACAGGTGGTCTAATTTACAGTCCTGTTGAGAATACTTTGCAGCCAGCTCTACCTGGCCATATACTAAGCTGACAGGGATCTCCTTTCCGTCAGGACCCATAGGGCCGACCTCGGTCATATGGTTCGGGTCAGCCTTCGTGTACCGAGTCTTCACCATGGCCCAGGCCTCCCTGGTACCTTGACGACAGGCCGATATCTTCCACAACCGGAAGCGCTGCGCACTCCCTCCAACTTCTTTGTAAGCTCCCCAAGGCCTTCTGGCATGGAGAGGGATGGCCACATAGCTGGACGACACCCTGCATTGCCTGCTAAACTCGTTCGTGCAGTTGCAACAGCTTGGGAAGAAGGTCCCCCATTGAACCAGGCATTTCCTCCGCA
Organism: Triticum aestivum; assembly: GCF_018294505.1. NCBI lineage: Eukaryota > Viridiplantae > Streptophyta > Magnoliopsida > Poales > Poaceae > Triticum > Triticum aestivum. The sequence continues at coordinate 534,856,823 of NC_057801.1, read as the reverse complement.
GGACGACCTGTCAGCAGACCTATAGACATAGCTCTGTCAATCGACTTCCTCGCCAAATTCTTTTTTCGATGATTCGTTCAAGCACTTACTAAAAATGCCGCGTCAAAGTCGTCGATTCTCCTTTACGGAAGCAGACAGCTGAATACGAACATCCTTTAGTTCCTCGCCCAGTTGGGTATTGGCGTCTTGAAGTTTGTTCTTCTCTTGCCTCACCCTCATCAGCACGCTCTCACCAGCCTTCAGTTGGCGTAGGAGTTGTTGCTTGTCCGGATTTACTCTGGCCCCATCTGCACTATTCTTATCAGAGTTGCACACATGCCGCATTCACAACGGAATTATCTTTCGAAGCGTATATTACCTGAGGGCGTCCCCTTGGCACTATCTGAAGTGGCCAGTGCGGCCTCAAGTTGGGCCTTGCACTCTTCAAGCTCCTGGGACAGTTGCGTGTTCTTCTTTGTAAGACACTGCATAGCACATGATCCTTAAAACAGTTATCTTCACTGTTTCAAGTCTCGGGGGCTACTGACATATATAACCTTCAATTTTACTCACCTGTATGCCTTTTACATACTGCTCTGTGGCTCTGGCTAGACCATTTTGAGCGGCACCGAGATACGCATCTCCTGTATTAAAGGCGTCCAACGCCTCCGGGGAAAAACATGTGTCACGAAGAACAGTACGGCGACGCCTGTGGTTCATGGCACTCTCCACCTCTGAATTGGTGGTAGATAGCCCGTCTGCATCCTCTGTCGAAGGAACGCTCGAGGCGCGCCCCGTGTCCGCCTCCGCTTCCGGACCCGGCCTTGAACCCTGGCCAGTGGATATAGTCCGGCGGGCTCTCTTCTTTCTAAGAAAAGCATGAGCGTTAGTATGACTTGAGGGCATAAAACCTAGGCATTAAATTCGCACGCCGTACCGTTGCGCTGGAATCTCGATCTGGTCCGCACTTCTTTTCGGCCCGCCTGGCTTCAGCGGCCCTTGTTGGCTGCCCACCGCGGGCTCGGCCTTCCGCCTCAAGGATTTACCCTGCGAAACGAAACACTATTAGTTCACGGCATTCAAGATACAGCATGGATGGATCTCCTTGAAAATACTGGGACTTCGGTCTCGGTTACCTTTGAGGCTGGAAGTAGTCTGGGATAGTCGGCCGTAATGGCCACTAGGGTGTTGTCCTTACTCAATTGATGAAACACCCCATCAAATAACTCCACACATAAGTCCGCGTCCTCTTGGGAGTCCGGATCGAGGGACTGTTCTGGGTCCTCGGGTTGTGGAGGAGGGCTGTTTATCTCCTTCACCGTCTGGCGCAGCTCCTACGTTAACATTGTTAGACTAAGTACTCAACTATGGGAATTTCAAAAGCGGGTAGGCAGGTGAAAATGTTCGATCACCCAATTTGGAGGATTGTACATGGAGAATCCGCCCTCTGGGTTGGCACGGAGGAATTCCTCTTCTTCTCCCTTGTACAAAGCGGATAAGATTCTCGTTAAAGTGGCGGCCGAATCTGGCCCCTTACGACCGCACCGGGTGGCGTCGTCCTCCTCGTTGAAATACCACATGGGGTGGCCTCTGTATTGAAGCGGCTGCACCCCTCGTGTAATGCATATGGCCATGACCTTGATCATGGTCAGTCCGGAATGAGCCAACAACCTTATCCAGCTCATCAGGTAAAGGACGTTCCTGTCAGTTTCCCTCTGAGGGTTCCGCGGGTGCCAGCTCAGGTGCTTCTTCAACGGAGCATTATTGAACTCAGGGAGGCTGATCCGTACAGGGTCTAGCAGGGGGACGTCATCTATATAGAACCACTCCGAGGGCCAGTCCTCGGACGTCCTCTTTGGGGTACCGGATAGATATCCGGTCCCAGCGATGCGCCATAGTTCGGCTCCGCCCACTTGATAAATAGACCCCTCCTGAGAACGGGGCACGAGGCAAAACAACCTCTTCCACAACGCGAAATGGGCCTCAACGCCCAAGAACAGCTCGCAGGGGGCCACGAAACCCGCAATGTGCAGAATGGAGGCAGGCATGAGGTTGTGTAGCTGGAGGCCGTAGAACTCCAGCAACCCTCGGAGAAACGGATGAATTGGAAATCCGAGTCCTCTTATCATATAAGGGACTAGGCATACCCGCTCTCCTTGAGAGGGATTGGGGACGCTCTCCGCCTGCTCTCCGCCGCTATAGGTAGCAATCCCGGCTCGAACTGGGACCATGTATGCTGGGGGGAGGAGCCCCTTGGACTGAAGCACTACTAGCTTGCTATGTGGGACGGAACACTGCCCCCAATCTCCGGGCTGAGGGCTGGAGAGGCGAGAGGAGGAGCTGCACCGACCGGCCATGGTGGAATGGATCCCTGTCGAAGGCACTCTGATGAAGGCTCGCGGAGGGAAGATGGTGTGATTGGATCTAAATCCCCGTCTCTTTTATGGGCGGTTCATTAATGCAACTGGGGGTAAATGAAAAAAACCCTAGCTTTTCGCATTCGTTTGACACGTGGAAGATGGTCATTGTGGGGCACAGAAGCCGAGGAGAGCAGCATGCACTAGAAGCCGGACACTATTCGAGGGGTGCAGGGAATTTGGATAAGAACCCGCCTTGCAATGCCGAAGACAAACTTGCACGCCGGACTCGTCGTCATTGAATCCTGGTTCAGGGGCTACTGAGGGAGTCCTGGATTAGGGGGTGTCCGGATGGCCGGACTATGACCTTTGGCCGGACTCCCAGACTATGAAGATACAAGATTGAAGACTCCGTCCCGTGTCCGGATGGGACTTTCCTTGGCGTGGAAGGCAAGCTTGGCGATACTATATGAAGATCTCCTCCCATTGTAACCGACTCTGTGTAACCCTAGCCCTCTCCGGTGTCTATATAAACCGGAGAGTTTTAGTCCGCAGGACGAGCAACAATCATACCATAGGCTAGCTTCTAGGGTTTAGCCTCTCTGATCTCGTGGTAGATCCACTCTTGTACTACCCATATCATCAATATTAATCAAGCAGGAGTAGGGTTTTACCTCCATCGAGAGGGCCCGAACCTGGGTAAAAACATCGTGTCCCTTGTCTCCTGTTACCATCCGCCTAGACGCACAGTTCGGGACCCCCTACCCGAGATCCGCCGGTTTTGACACCGACAATGACCTCTTCCCTTACAACGACGACAAATAATATCACTTGTGTGCCCAGTTGATGCCATGGAAGAAGAAGAGCTCTGTGCAGGCCCGACAGGTGTGCTCTTGGAATATAGTGGTGGTTGTGCCTGCTTTCTTGTATCATGGCCGGAGGTGGCACCTAATGGAGGTGCTGGTGCAGTGGAAGTAGAAGATACACGCGGTGTCCATGATGAAGGTCGACCTACAGAAAAGTTAGTTCGTGCCAATGCTTGTCGATCCTGCACTTCACGTTCAGCTTTACAAGCAAGATGGAATAAACGAGTGATATTAGTATACTCCTTATACTCTATAATGGTCTGAATCTCTCTATTTAATCCACCCATAAAACGTGCAAGCATAGCTTCATTCTCCTCAACAATACCACATCTAATCATGCTAGTTTGTAATTCCTGATAATATTCTTCTACATAAATTTTCCCTTGTCTTAAACGCTGCAATTTTTGAAGGAATTCATATGGTGGAACCCAATGAGTATGCATAGCAGTTTTCAAACCAGCCCAAGTAGTTGGAATAGGATATAATCTACAATGTTCAGACCACCATACACATGCAAAACTAGTGAAAGCACAAATAGCAGCAGCAACCCGTCTCTCCTCGGGATATTGTAAACATGTAAAATGTTGTTCAGTTTCTAACTCCCAAGTAAGATATATATCAGGAACATATCTACCCTCAAATGGTGGAATATTCAATTTTAGTTTAGGAATATGGTCATTATCTCGTACCCGAGGTGGTGGTGCAGGCGTACCATTGCAAATAAATACCTGAGGTCGACCTGCTGGTGGTGGTGCTAGTGGCTGCACGTAGTTCTGATTTTGATCAACCTCATCCTTGTAATAGTCCTCCACCTCTGCAGCAGCCGTAGGAGCTACAGAAGCACCAACAGCAGTAGCAGCGGAACCAGAATTTTGTCCTGGCTCAATAGGAACACGATGTGCTCGCCCTACTGTATCGCGGCGTAGAACTGGTTGTGGGAGACGTTTGAGTAATTCATCAAACTTGGCGTCCAACTTGGTGTCAATTGTCTTCTCAATGTCATCCATCCTCTCCAATGCCTTTCCAAAACTGGCCAACACGTCTTCCACCTGTTGACCCAACATTTGATGAAACTTATCATGAAGCTCCTTGTTCGTCATTTTCTCCCAGTCAATCTCGTTGGCTTGTGATCCTGCCATGGTTAGCAGCAATAGAAACACAAAAGACTATGGTCCTACAGACTACTAGGATGCGGTGGTGGTGGTGTGTCACAAATCTTTCAAGCAAATCTCAAATTCTTACAAGTTCTTACCCAGCAGCAGGTGGTGATCGACAACCGTTGTAGTCAAAACTCTCAAAGCTTGGATAGAGCTATTACCAGGGAGAGTCAAATGCACGATGTAGATGTATGTGTAGCTGGGAAGGCTTATAGTATGGTAGCAAAAAGGGTCAGCAATAATCAATTCAAAGATGCAAAGTTGAATAAACGCTCAACGACGGTACTCTGCTGGTCCTAGGCTAGACCGTGCTAGAGACGCGAGCCTAGAACACTAACAAAATCATGGCGCGGCACGTAATCAAGGAAGGAGCACACTCTGAATTTTTTTTCTCTTTTTTTCACTTTCTTTTGCACTTTTTTTCCTCTTTTTTTTGCTCCCCAACAATTTTTTTTGAAAAAGTCTACAAATGGTCTAGAAACTGCCTAGCCAGAATTTTCCAGACTTAGTTTTTTTTTAAACTGGAACTATTTTTCTTCTGCGGGTAGCACGACAATTTGGGAGTCCTACTCTGTCACGACTCGGAGTATGGCGTGATCCCGAAATCCAAAACAGAGTAACAAGATACTGGACTCGGGCTAGGACTGGTGGCGGAGATGAATCTGGTGGAACTCGGACTGGTGGCGGAGATGAATCTGGTGGAACTCGGACTGGTGGCAGATATATGTTGCAGGTGGACTCAGTTTGGCGTGGTGGCAGCGGATATGTGGTGGCGTATATGGACTCGTTTGGAAATGAATATGTGGTGGTTGTATATGGCAACGGATATGATGATGATGCGGTCATGATATATGGCAGCGGCGACGTGACAACCTGTGAACAGAACTCGAAACTCTAAAGGACTAGACGCTAAGACCAGCAACTTGACACGACAATGCAACCGCAAATTCAACAAAGCAAAACACTAAAAAGATTATGCAAAGGCTCAGATTGGTTCGGATATGAAGAAATAACCCTAATTTTTTTTGGCTTTTTCGTGGACTGTAGGTACGAAGAACATACTCGATCTAAACTATGAAAAACTATAAAATCTCACCGAGCAACCTGGAAATCTGATACCGCTTGATAGAGACAAAGGTGTCCTGTCTTTCGATGAGATGGTGGCTATCATTTTGGTGGAAGTCGACTTTGATGATCCGACTACGAACGTGCGAGGACGCCGCGCCTTAGCAATTGCTAAACAAACTCCGAGAGGTTATTGACCACACCGGAGCACGATCAACCTGACCACGAGGATCTATTTCCTGCAAGCAAACGAAGAACAAGCAAGAAACTAAGATTGCAATCTGGATATTGCGAATAACAGAGGAAAGATTTATTAACGAAGGTGGGGTTCTGTGACGCCTTTGTCTAGTCGTTGAACACAAACGAAGTACGCAAAGTTGCAGCTATGGAAACTTTAATCTAAACAAAACCCAAAGTCTAAACGACGCCCTAAGGGCTGTATATATGGAGGAGGGGGGGATTTCGTGGCCCTTGGGGAAGGGGTCCGAAACCAACCCTATCTCTTGTTTCCCCACACATACCGACTCTAAAAACAGCCTATACTCAAGTATTTCGAAAATACATGGGCCTGGCCCAATAATAAGGTGACGCGGCACCTAGAATAGCCTCTGGACAAAAGTTATGAAGTAGCATCTTGTATATTTCATCCAAGGCTTCATGCACTCATTATGGTGGCTTCAACGTCCTGAAATCATCACTTGTAACTCTGTTCTTGTTTCCCTTGCACATGCCATCATCTCCATGCTTGTTCCTGCTCCATTGTCCATCCTTCTCCAAGCTACGCCATTCATTTGTAAGCAAAACAAATGTATCCAATTTAGGCAGCATCATATTCTCATGAACATTAGAATCATTACTAAGAAACGGAAGTACCTGGTAATTTAATTGGCGTGCGCGAGCTCTAGTAATTGGTCCAATATGTATAGCAGCAGGGGCTGTGGGTGTAACAATGGTACTGATCTCCTCATCACAGGTCATGATTATATGGTCACTGGCTCACCCGTACAACTCCGTATTTTGTTGATGACACAATCAATTGACCAGTCAAATGTTCCATGCGCGGCAACTTGTGTTGCACCATCGGGGTGCGTAACCATGGGGCCCACCTGTCAGCCCATATATGAAAGAAAGAAAATGGTAGTTTGAGTCCGTAATATGTTAATAAAATAGGAGTACATTCTAGGGTCGTCATACGGTCACTGGCTCACCATACATCTTCGTAATTTGTTGATAACATGATCAATTGACCAGTCAAATGGTCCACATTCAGCAGCGCACATTACCATAGGGCCCACCCGTCAGCGTGTATATGAAGGACAGAAATGGTAAAAATTAGTGGTCGGTGGGTATTCGAAGTCGTGAGACCTCTAGTTGGGGGTGGGCGTTGATTGGGCGGTGGGGTGGGGATCGCCGGAGAAAAAGCTCGGCGTGGGGGGGGGGCTAGAGGGATGGCCGGTGCGGCGGCGGACCGGCAGTGGGGAGTGGTTTCGGGGAGGGCGGGGCGGCGTAGCGGCACGGGCCGGCGGTTCGGCCGGTGGCGGCTGGCGGCTGAGGGGGGTGGAGTTTGATGATAAACTTGAGGCCCTTGATTTCATATCCAACGGCTGGAAAATCTAATGGTCAGAGATTAAAAAGTTAGTCGACTGACGTGTAGCCTCACCCCGCACGTACACATGCACGCACGCAAGACACGCACCCATGCACGTGTGCAACACTGACACGTACACATAACGTACACATGCACGCATGCTGGCGTGCAACACTGACACGTACACATGCACTCACGAACAAACGCACGTACGCACCCATGCATGCAACACTGAAACGTACCCTTGCACACATGCAACACTCGCACGCCTGCATGCACACAGCACACGATGCAAGACACACGCTCAACCTATACATGCATGCACCCTTTGTTAAGGACATGGATTGTTACGGGTATTAATCAATCTTATCTGTGATAAGCAGAACATTGATGTTTGCAGCGGTCTTTATGAATCACAACGTATCGAACAGGCTATCAACATAGTAGGCTTATCTACATGAAAAAGATGACGTCACACTCAATGAACAATCATCGGTTTATGAAATGCCCGCTTCTGACCGCCCTGGCCCACCAAAGGTTCCTCTGCTGCGCGCTACCTGCATTGGGTCACTGACATGACGGGCATGTACCCAAAGAGCCCACACGTCAGTGGAAGAACGGCGCGGTTGTCGATGTCAAAACCGGCGGATCTCGGGTAGGGGGTCCCGAACTGTGCGTCTAAGGCTAATGGTAATAGGAGGCAGGGAACATGATGTTTTACCCAGGTTCGGGCCTCTCGATGGAGGTAATACCCTATTTCCTGCTTGATTGATCTTGATGATATGAGTATTACAAGAGTTGATCTACCACGAGATCATAGAGGTTAAACCCTAGGAGCTAGCCTATAATTATGATTATGATTGTCCTATCCCTATGGACTAAACCCTCCGGTTTATATAGACACTGGAGGGGGCTAGGGTTACACAGAGTCGGTTACAAAGAAGGAGATCTAACATCCAAATCGCCAAGCTTGCCTTCCATGCAAAGGAGAGTCCCATCCGGACACGGGACGATGTCTTGTATCTTGTATCTTCATAGTCCAACAGTCCGGCCAAAGTATATAGTCCGGCTGTCCGGATACCCCATTATCTAGGACTCCCTCAGTAGCCCCTGAACCAGGCTTCAATGAGGATGAGTCCGGCGCGCAGATTGTCTTCGACATTGCAAGGAGGGTTCCATCTCCGAATACTCCAAGGTAGATTCTGGACACAAGGATCGTGTCCGGCTCTGCAAAATAATTTCCACACACCACCGTAGAGAGCATACTTTTTTCATGAATCGAATCCACTGACATTTTCATAACTTGATATCACATTGTGGCCCGGTCCTTACCCGAACCGTTTCTCAACCAGCTACTGTGCATATTGCGAGGCGGTTTCCTGGGCACGTCTTGTCGAAGCAGAGGTCGTGTCCCCCTTATCACGGGACTCTCATCAATACGGGTGCCGGTAGCCCAACCGTACCACCAATCGCAGCGAGTGGGGAACGAGCAGGTTCCATCAGGCAAGTAGGGAGGCGCAAAAGTGTTTATTGCCTATATAAATAGGTAAGGCCTCTTCTTCATCACCCACGCCCTTTCCTTCCACTCATCCATTCCCTTCCGCTCGAGCCTACCGCCCAAGCTCATCTTCTCCACAAAAAGAGGTTCTCCAAAGATGTCCGGATCCAGAGTAGGAGGCAAGTGGATGGCCTCTACCGTCCAGGAGAAGGATGTCAAAAGGCTTCGAGAGGCCGGGTATCTTGCCAAGAAAATCGGCCACCATCTTCCGATGGCGGGACAGATCGTCCCTAATCCGTGGCCTCACGAGAGGGTTGTGTTTCTTCCTCATTTCGTCCGCGGGCTCGAGTTTCCCCTTCACCCATTTGTTTGCGGCATCATGTATTATTATGGGATTGATTTTCATGATTTGTCCCCTAATTATTTCCTTAACATCTCGACGTTTATCGTCGCGTGTGAGGCCTTTCTCCATATTTCACCACACTTCGGCTTATGGCTGAAGATCTTCAATGTGAAGCCCAAGGTGGTGAACGGCGAGCACGCCGAGTGCAGAGGCGCCATGGTGAGCAAGATGCCCAAGGTCACATGGCTGATAGGCACCTTCAATGATTCCGTCAAGGAGTGGCAGCAGCAGTGGTTCTACATCGCTGAGCCGCACGGCAAAAAGTGGGCCGCTGCTCCCGAATTCAGATCCATAGCCCCTCAGCGGCTTATGTCCTGGACCAAGAAGGGCCTGAACTGGTCCTCGCCCGATGAGCTGTCGGTGCTCCAAACACGCGTCAAGGGAGTGGTAGACAAGGATGTCAAACTTGTCAATGTAGTCCAGGTGATGTTAGTTTGCCTGGTTCTTCCCTGCCAACACCGGACCTGTAATTTGTGGGAATACGACACGGCCGAGCACCAGACCCTGCAGGAGCTCTACGGCTCCTCACACAAGGATATCTGGAAGGTGCTCTTCAAGTCCGGCAAACCGTGGTCGTACTCCGCCAAGAACCGTGGGTATCAACTGTCCCGTCCCGCAAGTCCGGTAAGTTATCGCTATGTTTTATCCGTCCATGTTTAGCTGGCATATCCCAAGGAAGACGCTTTATCATGCTTTCCCCATTTACTTCAGGAACGGTCGAAGAAGGCAGGGCGGATACATTGTTCGGCCCCGCTGACAGAAGAACCGGCAGGACCACTTCTGACGAAGATGTTGGTTCCAGCGCCTTACAAGGCGCCGAAGAAGGAGGCCTTCGAGGAGGCCAAGGAGACCCGGAGTGGCCTCCGTCACCGCGGTGCTTCGGACGCAAAATCCGAAGACTCCAACTCCCATCCTTCCTCCGAAGATGACGAGGAGGAGGAATAAGACGAGTCCTCCATGGGGGGAGGAAAGAAAAGGACAACCTCCTCATCCTTGGAGGCCGAACCGCCAAAGAGGGGAAACAAATCCCCTTCCAGAGGCGTCCACCACGGCTACCAATAGCAGCCTAGAGTGGGATCCCAGGGCCCAGCCCCTGGCAAAATCATGAGTACACGAAATCCGAACACGCCTACGCGTCCAGGATCACTAAGGTGTAATATTTTAACTTGCGCCATACTTTGTGCAGCCCGGCGAGGTCTCACATCGAACAATCCTCATCGGAGGATTCGCTGAGCTCAGATGCCCTAGAGAGCGAGATGCCTCTGGAGGCCCCTACCCCAAAGCCTGGGTGTGACACCAAGGTGTCATCCCAGCAGGACCCAGACCAGGGTGGGCACACCTCTGGGGTCTGACACACGGGAGCAACGGTTCCCATGAGCGTCGACGGAGGGGGCAATCTTAGGTTCGGCCCACAGCCGGACACGGTCCTGGAGACCTTTGAGGCTCTAGGATCAGGCAGACAGCCCCCCTTGACTGAAGGAGTTGAGCCCGCTCCGCCAGCAACCTCTGTCCAACCAGAGCTGTGGGGCAACTTATCGACAGTGCTAAAGAGTGCTTCCATCGTCAATGAACATCGTGCCCTTATGGGTGCGGTGATTGAAAAGATTCAGTCCGCTGAGAGCGGACTGAATGAATCCTACATTAGCCTTATAAAAGGCTTTGAGGTATGTTTTAGGGACCTTTGAAGATTGTCATAGCATGGATAGTAGCCCCTGATGCACTGTCCGGTGAAAGAGAGAACCGGACAGGGGATCAAATTTCTGCTTCACAGGAGACTCAGTTAATGACATATATCTCTTTGTTTATAACAGGCATCTATAGCGACAACCGCCTCTCATACTGTGGAAGTATCTGGACTGAAGCAGAGTCTAGAGCGGGCCGAAGAAGAACTTGGCCGAGTGAAGAAGCAGTTGGAGGACAAGCAAGGTGTGTTGAAACCTTGATAAGTTTAGCACAAATGAGTAGTTGTGCCTGATGAAATTATTTGTATTGTGTGCTCTAGGAGCAAATGCCGAAATTGAGGCGCTAAAAAGGCTGTGGCCGAAGCCGACAAGAAGGCCGCAGTGGAGTAGGCTCTTCGTGAGAGGCACGAGGCCAGGGTCATTGAAGCTGAACGAGAGCTCCAGGAGGCCATGAAGAAAAGCGAGACTTTGGAGCAGAGTCTATAAGGGAAAGAATCCGAACTCGCCCAAGCTCTCCAAGCCGCAAATGATGTTCGGGAGGAAGCCCGAGGTGCTCTGAAGGATATTCAGGAGGCGAGGAGGATTGCGGCTGGTGAGGCTTTATTTAAAGCGATTTTTATGTAGTAACAGGAGAAATTCAAAGTGAGAAATGGAATTCTTATTTCTCCAAGGGCGTTTGCGGACCTGCCATGCAGCATATCTGATGCTGCTCAATTCTACCGAGCTGAGGAGAAGAAGACTGTGGAAAAGCATTTCTGGTCGCAGTATTTGGCGCCGAATTATCCGGTGCCATTTGTCGATCAGCTGAAGCAGCTGATTGAACTGCACCAGGCGGCCGAACTAGCCATGAAGGACTTAGTTGTCCGGCTATGGCCCGCCGATCCAATTCCAAGTAGTTACTTCGGGATTGTGAAGCGGATTGTTGGTGCTTGCCCTCGGCTCGAAGTCATTAAGCGGTCGGCCTGTATAGAAGGTGCTCGAATGGCATTTGCCCGTGCGAAAGTGCACTAGGGGAAGCTTGATGCTGAAAAGCTGATGACTGATGGACCGCCAAAGGGTAAGGAGCACCGCAAGCCCGAATTATATTATGATGGTGTCCTGAAAGGAGCCCTCCTTGTGGCGGAGCAATGTACCAAAGACATTATATTTCCCTGAAGACAATCATGCTGTCCTTTGTAATGCAGAACGCTTGCACTTTTATTATGTATTGCCTGTTATATAAAAGTTTTTCCTCCTGTGCGGCCGTTTGATATATATGAATCCTGAGAGTTGGCCAGTCGTCGGCTTCTGCCCCCACGTAGAAAGTACAGGAGTGTTCGGGACAAACCTAAACACTCTTTATCCCATTTTTGGAGGTGTTCAGCACAGCGAACCAAGCAATCAGACTATAGGGCTTTATCACTCTCACTTAGCCATAGGAATTTGAGTATGGTAAGCGCAGCCCCTGGTGTTCGGAATACCGTACCATACGAGGGGCTCCAACAATTGACCAGCTCTTGCCGTATCATGATAGTCAGTTTTCGGCTTTCTCTACTGAGGTGCTTGTCCGGAAGAACAAGGACACAATCGTAGTAGTTCTCCCAGCACTACCTTAGCCGATGGAGTGGAACATAAGGTACCAAAACATGGGAGCCGGGCAAACCCAACTAATGACCCAAGACATGATTCAGAGCTGATGCATGTAATGCTATAAGTTCGAGGTGCTGAGCGACCGAGAAGGTGGCCGGACTTTGTTGCCATATTATGGGTACAATGAAGCCCCTGGCGTATTAGGGCATGACACAATGTGCGGGTGCTGTTATGAAGAAAAAGGTGTCAATGAGGAATGACAGCCGGTAAGTGTCATATAACTCTAAATGTTGTAGTGGAGTGACACGTCTATGCATATGAGTGCGGTTTATGCTATAAAAGGAGGTATGATGGCGGAACCTGTTGAGACCGGGGGGAGGAAGCTGTGTGCGGATCCGAAGTGTATCCGAATTGTCTTTTTGGGAAATATTCATGTATTCCCTGTTTATGCATCCCAACTGATTCCATGTCGCCAGTCCTGTTCTATGCAAAAGTGAGCCTGTAAAGAAAATGCTTAGAGACATTTGTGTGTCATAGGGCAGTTTAACCGCGGGGCCCTCCCCAGCTTATGCCGGAGTGTTTGATTGAAGCCTGGTCGAGCTGGGCTGTCATGCCGTAAAGTAGTTCGGGCTCCTTTGTTGGTGTCCGGGGGGGTGGCTGTTGAATCGAGGTTCGATAGAAAGGCACAACTCACTGCCTCAGCGGCGGTATACTTTCCAGTGTCGGGTGGGTTTCGGCCCTGCCCGTAATTGTGACTATGTCACGTGGGCTTGTTATTTTAAGTTTGCCATAGGCATGGTGTGATGTTGTGTTGAATCGAGCCAACGCGGTTCGTCCCGGCAGTACGTAATAGTTACTGTATAAGGGGACAATGTCGAAGGCTTACTCTTCGGTATGGTGATTGTTTGGTGATCCGAAGACAACCTCCAGGGTGGTGGGCCTGTAAAACTGACCTTTACACCTGGTACAACATCTTGAGAAGCTGTTTTTAGCGGGTTTGATCCTCGAGCGATCAATACCTATCTGGTGCACTGTGTCCTGGTGCAGCAAGTTTGGGCTGCTATTTATGCCGATAGGGGCTCGTGTGAGGCGGAGCCCACCAACTATTGGGTCGAGGATAAGTGCAACTGAATTGCCATGGTTGGAATTGGCTGGACGGTCTGTGTGGTTGGAGATGATCGACCGTATTTTTGTACTATGGGGCGACTTGTATTGTTAAGTCGGCGTCCCGAGGAGTACACATTCGTTCCCATTTGGGGATGTGAGTGGTGTTTATCACGTTCACCTTGTTAGTTTGTGGAGAATTTTCTTTTACCCCATAATGCTTGATGGTCTGGGCTCCTCGTTGTCTTCATAGCTTTGAGACCCCTTCTTATTGTTTACGGCACGTGACCGGCCAGTTTGTTTTGAAGATCTGGCATTCTCTATTGGTATGATTGCTTGCCGCTTCCAAGGGTGCCATGAATTTGACATGGGTGGTCAAGTATGCGGCCCGGGCCGGATGGGCCCGAATTGTTCTTTTTCCGCTGACCGGACTGGGAGCCGCGGAATCCAGCATCGATTGCCGTGTCTTGGGCGTCATCATTGTTCTTGTGACGCTTATGTTTGTTGTGTCGAGGTTTATGGATGCTGTCTTGGAGGTCCAGCGTATTGCCCCGGGCCGTAATGTGTGTGCATCGGGGTGTGGGATTGAGGACCTCCTCCTCGAGTTGAGGTAGCAACTTGTGCTTTGGGTAACCTTTGATTGGGCGCTCGAGTCCGTATTCCTCGGCTGCCAGGACCTCAGTCCATCTGTCTATGAGCAGATCTTGATCAGCTTGGAGTTGTTACTGCTTCTTTTTCAGGCTTCTTGCAGGCCATAAGCCGACGCTTGAAGCACTCCTGCTCTACGGGATCCTCAGGCATGCCGAAATCATTGTCGCAGAGGCTCACCTCGTTTTCGGAGGGAGGCATATAGTTGTCCTCCTCCAAGTATCCGTCTGCCGCCTGTTCATCTGGGCTAACATGCCCATCTTCCTGTTCGGCCTGCTCAAAGGCAGGCTGATCGGGATTGTATTCATTTTCGGCACCATCCAGATTGTTTTCGTCTCCTGTGCCGGTATTGCTGTGGCAGGGCTTAGAGCGGCGCCGATGACGCCCATGCTTTGATTTCTTCCCTAAGGGGTTATCCTCTATTGCCTCACTGCCATTGGTTTCTTTGGGAGTGTCCACCGTATATATATCATACGAGGAGGTGGCTGTCCAGCGCCCTGTGGGCGGTGGTTCCTGTTCTTCTCCTGCATCGTCATCCAAACCGTCGATGTCTTCGGTGTCAAAGTCAAGCAAGTCGGTCAAATCATCAACAGTGGCAATGAAGTGGGTGGTGGGTGGGTAACGAATTTCTTTGTCGCCTGCTTCCCACTTGAGCCGGACATAGTTCAGCCAAGAGTCTCCTGACGAAGAGAGAGACCTTAATGAATTCAGCACGTCGCCAAAGGGCGAGTGCTGAAAGATATCCACCGCGGTGAACTTCATTAACGGAGCCCAATCGGATTCGATGGGCCCGGGTGCATACGGTCTGGAGCCTACAGCCGGACACAAGTCCGGGGGTCCGGTAACACAGACCTCCTTAGAGGTGGAGTCTGTCAGCTCTATCGCCGATGAATATGCGGCCTCCGGGGTGGGGTCCATCCACCCGTCCTCGGACGACGCGATCTGCCCCTGATTTAGGTCCGTAGCTACTGCAGGTATGACATCACGAATATTGTCTGGCAGCAGATCTAAGCCGTGCTCGTCGTGACCGTTCGGTGCTCCTGGCGTAGGACTGAATCCGTCGAAGATCAAGTCTCCGCGGGTATCGGCCGTGTAGTTTGAGTTTCCGAACCTGACCTGATGGCCAGGGGCATAGCTGTCGATCTGCTCCGGATGGCCAAGCGAATTGGCCCGCAGTACGAAGCCATCGAACATGAAGATCTGTCTCGGGAGAAAAGTCTCACCCTGGACCGTGTTGTTGTGAATGATTGAAGGAGCCATCGAGCCTTGCTGCGACGACACAGAGGAACTCTCAATGAAAGCACCAATGTCGGTGTCAAAACCGGCGGATCTCGGGTAGGGGGTCCCAAACTGTGCGTCTAAGGCTAATGGTAACAGGAGGCAGGGGACACGATGTTTTACCCAGGTTAGGGCCCTCTCGATGGAGGTAATACATTACTTCCTTCTTGATTGATCTTGATGATATGAGTATTACAAGAGTTGATCTACCAAGAGATCGTAGATGCTAAACCCTACGAGCTAGCCTATAATTATGATTATGATTGTCCTCTCCCTACGGACTAAACCCTCCGGTTTATATAGACACCGAAGGGGGCTAGGGTTACACAGAGACAGTTACAAAGAAGGAGATCTAACATCCGAATCGCCAAGCTTGCCTTCCACGCAAAGGAGAGTCCCATCCGGACACGGGACGAAGTCTTGAATCTTGTATCTTCATAGTCCAACAGTCCGGCCAAAGTATATAGTCTTGCTGTCCGGGTACCCCCTTATCCACGACTCCCTCAGCTGTGTCCTAGGTCAAAGATGAGGGCGCCACTTGCTGCACGCCCGGTTGAACACGCCTCCTTCCCACATTCAAAAGCCTGCATGAAACCCGCCCGTGTGGAAGCCGAGAAACCCACTCTGGAGATACGTCCGTTCATGACCGGGCCGGCATTAAATGCAACGCCGACTGAGCTCCTCCCTTCCACCGTCTATTTAATCTCCTATTTAAACGAGGTCAAACGCCGGCAAAGAATCACACACCTCTGCCGCTCCCCTATCTCCTCCTTCACCATTTTGTCCACTTTTACAATGGCTTACGAAGAGTAGTTATTCCGCATCCAAGCCAGCTCGGTAGCCCGCTGGATATGAGCTATGCAGCTCGATGATCCACCTCCCTCCCCTTGCCCGATGGAGCCAGTTGCCAGCCCAAGCCGGCACGCGGTTCAGCAACTCGCCGCTCCAGGCCAGCTCGACGAGGAGCATCGCACGGGCGTCATTGCTGCCGTCCACGCCACCGCCTCGTACCGCGTCTCCCGTTTCTGTAGCCGAGACTCCCATCCCGACGGCCACGCTATGCAAGCAGTGACAGAAGTCCGGTGCACGGAGAGTGACGGGTCGGTGTCCAGCGCCTCCGCGTCCACCGCCATCTTCGAGGAGAAGTAGAACAGGGGAGGCCGCCGCCGCTTGGGTCCCATGAAGGCCACCGCGGAGGCGACGCCGGCGTACATAGCAGGTCTCTTGCCGGATCCTTTTGTTGCGAGGACCTTTGTTGACCCTGCATGGGCTCCACGGAAGAGGGGAATGTTAGGATGAACTCGAGCCGGTGCTGGCCATGGCAAAGTAGTGGCCGGTGATGAACTTGAATCGGTGCCGGCCACCATCATCTTCGGCATCAGCCAATGATATCAGTTGGGCAGTGGGAAAGCGAGTCGTCCTTTGCGCTGAAGCGTATACCTTCGGGGCTCCCGCCAGTCCGGTGATCGTGCTGCCAGACATGAGGAACACAAATCGATCGGCGGGCGACCATTTAGGCCAGGTATTATATACCTGTGCTGTCCAGAACTAGCACCGCGTAGTTCATTTGAATGTAATGAAATCCATCATGTTTGTATGAAAATCCGGTATTTTATATGATTTCCGTCATTGTTATATGAAATATCAGTTTGTCCACGTGTTTGCGTGAATTTCGTCCGGTTGGTTGAGTTACTGTCAGAATGTGTGTGACTATGGTTGGATGGCGTAATTTGCGGGTTGCCGGTCGGTCTGCAGGCGGCTCGGGCGGCGTTGTGGGACAAAAAAACACAGCTCGTGCAAGCTCATCTCCAACCTGCGCGCTGGAGGATGCATGAGCACCCGAGCCATTCCTCGTTCATTAGTGGCAAAGGAACAAGTGGACAAAAGGGTAGCCAATATTTTGGCTACCCCAGGCAAGATCCAAACAGCCCCTCCCAACAAATTCAAATCCCTCGTTTGCCGTGGAATTTTTCCATGTGTTGTTTTCATGGACTAGAAAGATGCCCGTGCATTGCACGAAACATCAAGATGCATTTTTTTACAAACTCCCGCATGCATGCAAGGGATAATTAATGTCCTCCTTTGCTAGTACCACGAGGCAAACACCATTAATATTGCATCGATTAGTGTTAGTGGCCTTGTATATCTGCAAATTGTAATTTTGATAGTGGTCCCTTGTATATAAAAATGGAGGGAGAAAGATGAGAGATACGGTGAGGAGGAGTGGGGCGTGGTGGTGACTGGTGGTCATACTGGGCGGAGGCATGGGGGTGGACGGCACATTATGTCTAGGTTTGTATCTCTCTCACACACACCCACGTAGGTGGGGGACGTGCACGAAGAGAAGAGGTGCACGCACGGCGCACGTACTCCCATCTCTTTCCCAACCACACCCGCGTGGGTACATGGTGGAGCCCATTTCTATATGAAAAGGTAGCCCACGTGGTAATTTGACACGTGTACTGGTTCTCCACTTGGTGGAGGAAGGATCGTCTACCACGGGTGAACAAACAAATTGCGACTTGACGTGTTATGTTAAAAAATAGGCAAACCATGTGGGGCCTACCTTAGAGGCAAGGCTCTATACACTGGAGTACTTTTGATGTGTCCCGTCAACTCGCAGAACGAGGAGAAGCTTGCTTAGTACGCCGTCTCCCCCGCCCACGGGCGCGGTGGCTCACAGGATGAGGTGAAGCTTGCTTACGAGTAGTAGTAGTAGTAGTAGTAGTAGTAGTAGTAGTAGTAGTAGTAGTAGTAGTAGTAGTAGTAGTAGTAGTAGTACTGTACGCCTTACACCTGCTCCCTCGCCCACGCGCGCGGTGGCTCGCAGCACGAGGAGAAAATTTTACTACTCCCTCCATTTACTCCTCGTCCCTACTACGTACCTTTCTTAGAGAGATTATCATATTGTTTGGAATATGTAATCCCTCCGTTTCTTTTTAGTCTGCATATAAGGTTTGGTCAAAGTCAAGCTTTGCATAGTTTGACTAACTTTATATTAAAAAATATCAACATTTCAATATGAAATCAACATTTTCAGATGCACCATGAAATGTATTTTCATATTATATAATTTAAGTATTGTATATGTTCATATTTTTTAATATAAATTTGGTCAAACTTTGTGTAGTTTGACTTTGACCAAAACTTATACGCGGAGTAAAAATAAACGGAGGGAGTATGTCTTTAGTACTCCCTCCATTTACTTATACAAGGCCACTATAAAAAATACATTTTGCATCTATACAAGGCCACAAATAGTAATCGAGACAAAAGTTACTACTCCCTCCTTTCCAGTTTATGGCTCAATTTCAAAATCTCTCCAACCAAGGTAGACGGTGAGTGGTCGAATTAATTTCATAGTTTGCACAAGTAATTACTATGCTTGTTTTTTTCAAGAAGTTATGCTTACTGAGGCATTAATTAGGACGAATGCATGAATGATCACTAAATTTCCATGAACTTCTACATGCATTGGTGAGTTTCCCCTTGACACTGCTTGCATCGGGTGATCTAATGCACCTCGAAATCCAACATGTAATGGTACTACTACTAGTAGTAGAATTGAGACTTATCAAAAGGAAAAACGAATGTTTTTTAGATGAGCCCTATAAACCCTAGTGGGTACGTACTCCGTAAAAACAGATTTTTCCAAAACTAAGTCGCTCCCTTTCATAAATTATGTACTTCCTGTCGCCGACATGTGGGACATATAGCAACCGGGCCGACGTGTCAAGCACTAAATAACAGTGCAGAACAGCAGGGGGGACGCACCCCACTCGTACCGGCCCAGTAGTAGTAATGAGCAATGAGACGTCAAATCACAATGTCGCACCTTCCCAGATGGACAAAGCAACCATTATTTCACACTTCGGTTCGCCATCATCTCAAACCACGTAGTATTGTTTCTGCCTCAAGAGGGACACGCGCATCGCCTTGGTACATCATGACACGTGGGACCGCATGACAGGCCATGCTCCCCCGCCGATCGCTTGGTAAAATCACCTCATTTTTACTATACTTCCTCCGTATCGGTTTACTACATGGCATGCACATCGTTCTAGGTTGAGAATTTAACTATATATGTGATGAACAGTACTCTAGCCTTTTAAAAAATGTATACGTTTGTACAGTAGTAGTATCGATGGGTTGCGCCATGGAGCAAAAATTGAAATTAAAAAAAGGTGGTACATATAGAGAGCGTTCGTCGCCAAATTATGCATATAGTACTATTAAAAAATCTAGTATGTGCTTAATTGGGGTGCTAAATTCTATTAAAGAAATACTAATAGTATGTACATATTGAAGAGTTAAAGTAATGAGAAGAAACATAACATAGTTCTGCTGGGGGCTCAGCACAACACAGCCCTCAAATTAAGCTAAGCACGCCTGAAATTAAACTATGCAACTAATCCGCTAGACACTGCATTAGAACCACCATGAGTAACGATACTGACACCTTACTCACTCGGAGTCCTCGTCCATGTCCTCGACTTCGTCCTTATCCCTCTTCCTCTTGGCCAATACTTCTTTGCTTGAACCGCACACTTGGCTCTTGCTCTTCATCCAACCCTTGTAGATATTGAAACAAAGGTAGCCATCCATTGCAGCGTAGTGGATGTGGTCTGTATCTAGTACATTCCGCTGCCATGCATGACAATGAAATGTGTAATGAGGTTTCTCCAGTTTACGGTACGAAGGATGAACCATGGCTCCTGCTAGGGTCAACATTGAAGGCTGACGAGAGGACACCAGCCGATTCTTCTGGAGGTCGAAGGGGTTGCCTACAACGAGGCCTATCCGACCCAGGACTTCTTTGTTGTTCCTAAAATCTAGAGTAACGAATTTGACTAGGTTGCTCTCGAGGAAGTTCTTAAAATCCAGGCATTCAACGTCGGCATGGCATATGTGGTAGACCAAGCATAAGTCATGCACGCAAACCTGGATCACGGCGGGCTTCGTCCTCTCTTTGTCCTTTAGATCCTTCTCTCATCCCAGGACTGTGGTATACTCAACATCTAGCCCAGCGACCCACTCATCATCTGAGTTTTCGAACATGCATCTGAAGCGAGAAAGGCATCCTTTCACCGTCGCGGAAGAACGGGTGTAGATGACGTCGAACTCATCGCCAGTGATGGAACCTTGTACTCACCGCCGATCATGGAGATTTGGGACGCCATGGATTTGGGAGGAGGGTTAGGATTAGTGGAACTGCCGTAATGTGAAAAGGACGGGACGACTAGGAGCGAACCACTATAGTATTAAAGGACGTGCGGGGACGAGTAGGAGCGAACTGCCAGCGTGCGAACGATAGGGTAGTGGCTTTCCATTCTCCCATGATACGGGCTTCCGAGAGCCCTTGGATCTAAGATCGAACGGTTGCATGGCGTGATTCTAGACCTATGGGTGAATATCCTATCCTGGAGGGTTATTCTGTAAATTTTTAGCAACTTAGCATGCAACCTTTTGATCTCAGATCCAAGGGCTGCCAGCAGCCCGTATCATGGTCACGCCTACCACAACCATCACGTCACACGTGTGGTCGCGCCCTTGGAGATTTAACACGGTGCGTTAGGCTATCTGATGTTGGCATGTCATACATAGTCATCACTTAGTCACTCATACTACAACAAGGTTGGCTATAAGGTTGGCTATAAGTGTATTTTTTTTTACTTCTCTCTATCTCTTTCTTCGTACTCCCTCCGTCCCATACTATAAGAATGTTTTTGACACTAGTGCAGTGCCAAAAATGTTCTTATATTATGGGACACAGGGAGTACTAGTATTTATTGCATTTGCCAAGGAGTGACCTCTTCCAATGAAATGGTGTGCTTATTAGTTTTTTGTTGCTAAGTTTGCTTCATTTAATTATCTATAGACTCAAAATTGTCTTTTCACCTAGGTACACACGCTTAGCACAGTTTCTTCCTTGGGTCATGTCACGCCCAATATGCGATACTATCCTGAAGAGACTCGAAGGTCCCACCAAGGATAGAACCGCATATTGATATGCTTTTGCAAGGTGGATATCATTACATCAACATTACATAATAGATGGGGATACATATAAGAGGCATACAATGCCACACGAATACAACAATACATCATACATAAGACCAACATCCTACTACGGATGAAACACAAATAGAAGCTCAAACGACATCCACCCTGATAGCCCAGGTTGCTGACCTGGAACCTTTCCCCTGATTGTAGAAGAAGCAGAAGAAGAAACTCCAAAACGAGTAACATCGCTCTCGCGTTATGATCATCGCATAACATGTACCTGCAATTGTTGTTGTAGTAATCTTTGAGCCACGAGGACTCAGCAATCCCATTACCATGGGTATCAAGACTAGCAAAGCTTAATGGGAAAGGAAGGGGTAAAGTGGTGAGGTTGCAGCAACGACTAAGCATATATGGTGGCTAACATACGCAAATAAGAGCGAGAAGAGAAGCAACGAAACGGTCGTGAATCTAGTAATGATCAAGAGGTGATCCTAAACTCCTACTTACGTCAAGCATAACCCAAAACCGTGTTCACTTCCCGGACTCCGCCGAAAAGAGACCATCACGGCTACACACGCGGTTGATGCGTTTTAATTCGAATCTTGTGTCAAGTTCTCTACAACCAGATATTAACAAATTCCCATCTGCCACATAACCGCGGGCACGGCTCTCGAAAGTTTATACCCTACAGGGGTGTCCCAACTTAGCCCGTGATAAGCTCTCGCGATCAACGAAGGATATTCATTCTCCCAAGAAGACACGATCAGTCTCGGAATCCCGGTTACAAGACATTTCGACAATGGTAAAACAAGACCAGCAAAGCCGCCCGCTATGCCGACAAATCCCGATAGAAGCTGCACATATCTCGTTCTCAGGGCACACCGGATGAGCAAGACGTCGGGTTGGCATAGACCCTGGTTGCCCAGGGGGCGCCGGACATCGCTCGATTTGGACCAACACTTAGACAAGCATTGGCCCCGGGGGGGCTAAAATAAAGATGACCCTCGGGTTAATTACTCCCAAGGGAAAAGTATAGGTGGTAGGAAAATGGTAAAACCAATGTTGGGCCTTGTTAGAAGAGTTTTATTCAAAGCGAACTGTCAAGGGGGTCCCATAAATCACCCAACCGCATTAGGGACGCAAAACACAGGAACATAAAACCAATATGACGGAAACTAGGGAGGCAAGAGTGGAACAAAACACCAGGCATAAGGCCGAGCCTTCCACCCTTTACCAAATATATAGATGCATTAATAATATAAGAGATATTGTGATATCCCAACATAATCCTGTCCACCATGGAGCAATCTTCAACTTCACCTGCAACTAACAACGCTATAAGAGGGGCTGAGCAAAGCGGTAACATAGCCAAGCAATGGTTTGCTAGGAAGGGTGAAAAGGTTAGAGGCTGACATGGCAATTTGGGAAGGCTTGAAGAACAAGTGATAGGTAGCGCAGCAAAGCGATAGAACGAAGCAACTAGCATAGCAATGATAGTAGTGAGATCCAAGGTGACAGTCATCTTGCCTGAAATCCCGCTAGGAAGAAGAACGAGTCCTTGAAGAAGATGAAGCCACAAAGACGAACCAAGCATAGACGAACGAATCCTCACGATCGCAATGAAACGGGAACTATCGAGAAGAAGCACACAACATAGTAAACACACCGCACATGAACAAGGCATGATGCTCAACCAAGTATGATGCATGACAAGGCTACATGAAGCTACTCATGGCAAGAGATGATGCATACAAGAGCAACACATCAAAACAAGTTTAAATGAGGCCGGGAACAACATATAACAATTCCGGTAAGTCCTCATATGCAAATTTCGAAGTTGGTCCAGATCTGAACAAACATTAAGTTGAAGTTGTTAAACAGCAATTTAGAGAGCACTAAGAGGATCTACACGAAATTCTAGTCAAGTTACATATAAAGTTCATTTAATTCGGAGCTATGGCCTAGAAGATATGAGCAAAACAAGTTAAACAAGGCATTGATGCAAAATGCATACAAACATCAAGCAAACACTCTCAAAACAAGGATGCAGCATGATAATATGAAACTACATGCAAAATCAAGCAAGTTTCATATAGAGCACACTCAAAACGGAGCAACGGTTCAACACATACACACCATACAAGTTTAAAGGACAAGTTGTCCAAAACAACAACTAGGCATCTAGCAAGCATCAAAACAATATGCTACAGCATCTCAACGTGAACTTAACATGGGCACGAAGTACAGGTAAAGCATGACAAAACATGAACACTGATCTATCTCCAGAAAACATTAGAACATGCTCAAAAGGACATGGCAAGGTTGCAAATAATAACAGTTTACAGACTTAGCAGAAATCATTGGACATGGCAGAAATAACATCAGGTTGCAATGTTTAGAGCTATCAAACAACATGCTACATGAACTTAACATGGCAAACAAATGCATGGCATGCTAGTACTAAAGACAAAGAACAAAACTCCCTTCCTGAACTTATTCCAAAGATCAATAGAGTGGCATCCATGCAAACATGGCAAATGATATGACATATTTAGACATGGTAGGAACAACAAGTAGGCATGTTGGTGAGCTTGTAAAACTCACCATATAGCAACACATGGCATGTGAAGTCAACCAACTGTAAGATGACATAATTATGAAGCTAATCATGGCAAGATCAAGTTCATAGGGTGCATGGATCACTAGCAAAGCTCATGGCAAAAACTGAACTTAATGTTAACAGGCTGACAGCAACATTATTTCGCAATTTAAGAGCAAGATTACAACAAGCTACAGCAGGCTATAAATACAACCAGGGGAATGCATGGATATACCATGACATGTATAACAAAACATCCTTAGTGAACATATCCAGATTATGCATAGAGTGACTTGTAGTAGCAGGTTTACCTAGCATCATGAGATAACAGATTCAGCCTAGCAAAACAGTAACAACAAGTAGCCAATTTCATGAGCTCGATGCACTCACTACAAGACACACAAAAATACATGGATTGCACCACTGTAAAGATGACATGATATAGCTCAAAACTCATGTAGACATCAAGCTCATAGGATGCACACACAAAATCCAATGAAAAAGACAATTCACCAAGTTCTGTTCACAGACAGTAGTCAACATCATATGGCACTCTTGCAACGATGATTTAGGCATCAAGATGAACTCAAACAAACATGGCACAATGGAACAAAGTTAAGATCATCTCATGATGAACATTTTGACATATTGTATGCCCAAAACGGACATACAGTAATGGAGTTATGGCATAATGAACATGGCATAAAAAATGTAGCAATCTGGGGACTTAGAAGAAATCGACCTCGAGGGGGGAAAAGTCAATGGCGGCGGGGTGGCCAGAATCTCACCGGAGATGACGGTGACGGCGGCCGGAGTCGAGGGAGAGGTCGGGGAGGTCCGGGGTGGACGGATCCGGGCTGGATCTCACCGGATCCGGCCGGATCCCGGCGAGGGAGGGCGCGGGGGCGCGGTGGCGAGCTCGCCGGAGCTCGCGGCCGGCGAGGTGGCACAGAGGCCGGCGGCGGGGTCGGGCGGAGCTCGGGGCGAGCGGCAGCGCGGGGCACCGGGCCAGGCGGCGCGGCGGCGGCCCAGGCCGGTGGAGCGGGCGGGGGAGGCGGAGGCCGGTGAAGGCGGCGGTCGACGGCGGTGGCAATGCGCGCCGGCGAGGTGGCGCGAGGCGGCGGGGCGCGGGTCCTCGTGCGGGCGAGCGGCGGCGGCGGCGTGTGGGCCGCGTGGGCCCAAGTAGGGCCCCGCGGGCCGGCGGTGGCGGGAGGGGGCGAACGCCACGTGGTGGCTCCGGATTGGAGTAGGGCGGCGGCTGAGGGCGGCGGACATGTCAGGGCGGCGGGGTTTTTGTCCAGCGGCGCGGAGAGGAAGTAGACTAGGGTTTGTACCGCAAAATTTGGGGGGGGTCTATATATAGGTAGAGGGAGGTAGGAGACTCCAAATGAGGAGCGGTTTTTGCCCACATGATCGGGATCGAACGAACGAGAGCATGGAGGGGGTTTGGATGGGTTGTTGGGACACTTTAGAGGGTTGTTGGGCTACACACAAAAGAGGCTTTTACGGTTCCCCAGTTAACCGTTGGAGTATCAAACGGGCTCGAAATGGCACGAAACTTGACAGGCGGTCTACCGGTGGTGTACCTAGGCCGCTTGGCAAATCACGGTCCATTCCGAGAATGTTTAACACCCGCTCACAACAGGAGACAAAAGGGGGACGTCGGAGGACATAGGAGTGTCGGATTGCAAAACGGACAACGGGAAAATGCTCAGATGCATGAGACAAACATGTATGCAATGCAATGCACATGATGACATGGCAAAATGCAAAACACAAGCAAAAGACATGACAACAATGACAAATAGCTGGAAGACACCTGGCGCATCGGATCCGGGGCATTACAGGTCACCAAACTAGTCTCTCTCTTCTTGATTAACTTGCCACATCAGACTTTATGCCTATGTGGCAAGCTTAGCACCTGTAGGAGCAAGTAAGTACAATAGTGCACTTTACATGGCATTTTTGCATATGTGGAGGAAAGAGAGGCAAGGAAAAAGTGGAGAAGTGGGCTCTCATGCAAGAGCCAGCATCTACTACATGGTGGAGCATTAGGAGAGGCACCTGTATGGAGGTGGTCAGGAATCAGGAGACTCACGTCGGTCGTAGCGCCGCAGTTAAAATGATAATGGAAAGTCAAATCATGGGGCCCCACCTGTCCAGCAGTAACTCGATGTCAAATCACATAGCCCTACGTTTGCAGCAGCCTACTCCCTCGTCTTCTCGCATCTCTGTCGAACCGACTAGGCGGAACTGCCCCGCCTACCGCGCAGGAAAAGCCCCGCCCTCGACTTTTAAATACAACTACATCCGCTTAAGAATCCAATGATATACTTTTTGTGACATAGTAACTCATATTTAGTTAGTCAAATGGATGACCTAGAACTATGTGCATGCCCTATAAACCGAGATGCCTAAAAATAAAAAACTGAGACGGAGAGGGTAGTTCAGCACGTATATTTTTAGATCAATATAGTCAGGACTCACGAAGGAGCAAAACCAAGTGGTAGGCTGCTCCTGTCGTGTTGGTGTAGCAACTCAAGCAGGGTCAGTCCGCACACGAAATGGCGACACACTTAACATGACCCCTTTGGCCGACATGTGGCTCATCCACCATCTTGTTCCACGTGTGATGCACCAAATTACAGTTCGGAGCAGCGGTTGGAATTGGAGGCACCCCGGTCGTAACGCCGTAGTAGTAGAAAATGAGCGATGAGGGGTCAAATCACAAAGCCCCACCTTTCCCGCATTAAGCTGAACGGACGAAGCAATCATCATTTCACTCTAGGGCGCAAGAGCATAAAGAAAAGAGAAAACAATGATGCATGCGGCAGCTACCTAGGGCACCCTAGGGTAGGGGTCTCCACTACAGATCCTTTTTTTAAAGCGCCTCCACTACAAATCGGCTTCTCCCTCGTCCTCTTGAAGAAAATCGATGATGAGTGCAACGGTAGGGTTTGTAGGAGTACTACGGCGTGTGGGGCCACGTCGTAGTAAACAGGTTCGAGTCGACGCCTTAAATGTGTGTGGGCCGCTTGGTTTTACGGGAACGAGGCAGCATTTTGGGTTCGGGGACCAGTGGAGATATAGTATACGTACAAAAAATTGTGGACATAGGTTCGACCGAAAGGCAATGATGCATGGGCCCTGCATTTTGATATACCCGGTGCCGCGTGAAATTTGCTACTCTACTCAAAACTAGTAAGGTACACATGCATTGAACGCATGAGATTTCGAAACCAAATTATGAATAAATACACACTATAGCATGTAAAGCTTTGAGACATATATGCATGATGTAGATGTTCGTTTAGTTCTTATAGTTCATCTCATTCAAAATCAATTAGTTCTATAAAAATGTTAAGATTCATGGGGTTGTGCATTGTAAAGCATAAAGTAAAAAACAAATAATGGCAATTCATTTAGAAAAAAATCAATTATGATACAGAAGATTCTAGAACAAAGGAGAAGTGCTTGTGTTTTGAGGTTTGTGCATTATGATTAAGTTCAACCATGGAGTCTTCTAAATTGTACATGTGGCAGATCTGGTGGAATGTTGATGATATCCAACGGCCAGTAGTGCTCGGATTTGCCATCTCTGCACTGTCGGATTAGCTTCATCCAGTGACCATCTTTCAAAGTTATTGGCACACTATATAGTTCTTGTGCCATAGTTGCATGTTTTGGAAAAAAACTACTAGTGGGTTGTACTATCTATTTAGGAATAGAAGATGTATACATGGAAGTTGCAGGGAAAGAGATGACATGGAGCATCTCAATTCCTATGAGTAGGGATTGGAAAAGAGGTGTCATTTGGTTCACATCATAAGAACTTTTCTATTGATTCTAGAGGTGACATGTATCTCAATTCCTATGAGGAGGGATTAGAAAAGAGATGTAATTTGGTTCATATCGTAGGAACTTTTCTATTGAATATACGCTAATGTTTATTTTCCTTTGAAATTAAGGGAGTATAGGAATCCATTCATATGAACCAAGTGGCTCTAAAGCTATAGAAATGATATCATGTTTATTTCCTTTGAAATGTGGAGTATGTGAATCTATTCCTATGAACCAATTGGCTCTAAAGGAAAAATCCTATAAAAATAATATCGTGTAGAGTTCCTATGATATTCCTCGACATTAAAGGATGGTTGAAATTGCTGCGGGTGATACGATGGTCTTTCTTTGTAGACTCCTCACCCATCTTTATAGTTACCTCTCGAAGATGAATGAAATGATATATACAGGGTATTCTACATGTGCAATTTGGTAGATGAAAACTCGGTAAAAGTTTGCGAGGTTCGAATTTTCAATAAAGCTATATGCACTACATTTAGGAACGGAGGGAGCATACGGCAGTTGCTAACACTCACGTGGAAGATTTGTGTGTAGGAGGAGTGGCTGTTCTGTTAAATGACATGGCAAAACTGACACTGTCAGATGCCGATCTAACGGTTCTTACGACGTTCGTCAGGAAAAGACTTGTGGCGAACGTTTGTCGGATAATGATTTACGGACACATGCATTGCATTGATATGTGCCCCCCTCTCTCTCATGCACATGCACCCTCACGAGTCATGACTCTTGTCGGTGTCAAAACCGGTGGATCTCGGGTAGGGGGTCCCAAACTATGCGTCTAGGCGGATGGTAACAGGAGACAAGGGACACGATGTTTTTACCTAGGTTCGGGCCCTCTCGATGGAGGTAAAACCCTACTCCTGCTTGATTAATATTGATGATATGGGTAGTACAAGAGTAGATCTACCACGAGATCAGAGAGGCTAAACCCTAGAAGCTAGCCTATGGTATGATTGTTATTCGTCCTACGGACTAAAACCCTCCGGTTTATATAGACATCGGAGAGGGCTAGGGCTACACAGAGTTGGTTACAATGGGAGGAGATCTACATATCGTATTGCCAAGATTGTCTTCCACGCCAAGGAAAGTCCCATCCGGACACGGGACGAAGTCTTCAATCTTGTATCTTCATAGTCCGGGAGTCCAGCCAAAGGTCATAGTCCGGCCATCCAGACACCCCCTAATCCAGGACTCCCTCGGTAGCCCCCAAACCAGGCTTCAATGACGATGAGTCCGGCGCGCAGATTTGTCTTCGACATTGCAAGGCGGGTTCTTCTCCAAATCCCATATACCTGTCGAATAGTGTCCGGCTTCTGATGAATGGTGCGCTCCTTGGATTCTGCGCCCAATAATGGCCATCTTCCACGTGTCAAAAGAATGCGAAAAGACAGGGTGTTTTTTCATTTACCCCCCTAGCTGCGAAAATGGGCCGCCTATAAAAGAGGCGGGGATTTAGATCCGAATGACATCATCTTCCCTCCACGAGCATTCACCGAAGCGCATTCGATAGAGATCCATTCCATCATGGCCGGTCGACGCAACTCCTCCTCTTGCCCCCCCCCAGCCCTCAGCCTGGAGATTGAGAGAGGTGTTCCGTCCCGCACAGCGAGCTAGTAGCGCTCCAAACCAAGGGGCTTCTCCCCCCAGCTTACATGGTCCCAGTTCGAGCCAGGATTGCCACCTATAATGTCGAAGAGCAAGCGGAGAGCGTCCCCAATCCCTCCAAAGGAGAGAGGGTATGCCTTGTCCCTTATTTAATAAGAGGGCTCGGATTTCCAATTCATTCATTTCTCCGGGGGCTCCTGGAGTTCTATGGCCTGCAGTTACACAACCTTACGCCTGCCTCTATATTGCATATTGAGGGCTTCGTATCCCTTTGCGAGCTATTTTTGGGCATCGAGGCCCATTTCACGATGTGGAAGAAGTTGTTCTGCCTCGTGCCCTGTTCTCAGGAGGGGTCGATATATCAAGTGGGCGGAGCCGAACTATGGCGCATCGCCGGGACCGGATATCTATCCGGAACCCCAAAGAAGGCGTCCGAAGACTGGCCTTCAGAATGGTTTTATATAGAAGACGTCCCTCTGCCGGACCCTGTACGGATTGGCCTCCCTGAGTTCGATAATGCTCCCTTGAAGAAGCGCCTGAGCTGGCGCCCACGGAGCCCTCAGAAGGAAAATGGCAGGGACATCCTTTACCTGATGAGTCGGATAAGGTTGTTAGCTCATTCTGGACTGACCATGATCGAGGTCATGGCCACATGCACTACGCGAGGGGTGCAGCCGCTTCAGTACAGAGGCCACCTCATGTCGGATTTCAACGGGGAGGACGACGCCACCCGGTGCGGCCGTAAGGGGCCGGATTCTGCTGCCACTCTAATGAAGATCTTGTCCGCTTTGTACAAGGGAGAAGAGGAGGAATTCCTCTGTGTCAACCCACGGGGCGGATTTTCTATGTACAATCCTCCAAGTTGGGTAAGCGAACACTTTCACTTGCCCATTCGTTTTCATATTCCCATAGTTAAGTACTTAGTCTAGCAATTTCAATGCAGGAACTACGCCAGACTGTAAAGGAGATAAACAGCCCTCCTCCACAACCCGAGGACCCGGAACGGTCCCTCGACCCGGACTCCCAAGAGGACCCGGACTTATGTGTGGAGCTGATTGACAGGGTGTTTCATCAATTGAGTAAGGACAACACCTTAGTGGCCATTACGGCCGATTATCCCGGACTTCTTCCAGCCTCAAAGGTAACTGAGACCGAAGTCCCAGTATTTTCAAGAGGATCCATCCGTGCTTATTTTCGTATACCAACGGCGTTTTTTGCAGGGGAAGTCCTTGAGGCGGAGGGCCAAGCCCGCGGCGGCTAGACAACAAGGGCCATTGAGGCCCAGCGGGCTAAAAAGAAGTGCGGACCAGATCAAGACGCCGGCGCAACGGTACGGCGTGCAATTTTAATGCCCAGGGTTTATGCCCTCAAGGCATACTAATGCTTATGCTCTCTTCAGGAAGAAGATCGCCCGTCGGACTATGTCCACCGGCCGAGCTTCAAGGCCGGGTCCGGAAGCGGAGGCAAACACGGGGTGTGCACCGGACACTCCTCCGACAGAGGATGTGGACGGGCTGTCTGCCACCAATTCCGAGGTGGAGAGTGCCATGAACCACAGGCGTCGCCAGACTGTTCTTCGTGATGCTTGTTTTTCCCAAGAGGCGTTGGACGCTTTTAATATGGGAGACGTGTACCTCCGTGCCGCTCAAAATGGTCTAGCCAGAGCCACAGAGCAGTATGTAAAAGACATACGGGTGAGAAAATTTGATGGTTATATATGTCAGTAGCCCCCGAGACTTGAAACAGTTAGAATGACTGATTTAAGGATCATTTGTTATGCAGGATCTTACAGAAAAGAATACCCGACTGTCCCAGGAGCTGGAAGAGTGCAAAGCCCAACTTGAGGCCGCACTAGCCGCAACAGGGAAGGCCAAAGAGACCCCCTCTGGTAATATACGCTTCGAAGATAAGTATGTTGTGAAGTGTGGCATGTGTGCAATTCTGACAATAACAGTGCAGATGGCGCCGGAGTGGATTCGGACAAGCAACAACTCTTGAGCCAGTTAAAGGTTGGTGAGAGCGTGCTTACAAGGGTGAGGCAAGAGAAGAACAAGCTTCAAGATGCCAACACCCAGTTGGGCGAGGAACTAAAGGATGTTCCTGCTCAGCTGTCAGACTCTGTGAAGGAGAATCGGCGGCTTCGATGCGACATTTTTAGTAAGTGCTTGAACAAACTATGAAAAGAAGAGTTCGACGAGGAAGTCGAATTGACAACATTATGTCTGTAGGTATGCTGACAGGTCAACCTGCGGAAGAAATGCCCGGTTCTACGGGTGACCTTCTTCCCAAGCTCTCACAACTGCACGGACGAGTTCGGCAGGTGATGCAAGGCGTCTCCCAGGCCTTGTGGCCCTCCGTCTCCATGCCCGAAGGCCTTGGAGAGCTTGCAGAGAAGTTGAAGGGAGCGCGGCGGTGCTTCTGATTATGGAAGATATCGGCCTGCCGTCAAGGCGCCAGGGAAGCCTGGGCCATGGTGAAGATGCGGTACAGGAAGGCTGACCCAAACCACATGGCCGAGGTCGGACCTGTGGGGCCCGATGGGAAGGAGATCCCTGTCAGTTTAGTATACGGCCAGGTAGAGTTGGCCGCAAAATATTCCTAACAGGACTGTAAACTAGACAGTCTGTTGGATGGTATTGAAGAGGAATATACCCAGTCAAATTGACTATGTAATTTAAAATGACATGTAAAATGCCTTCTAGCCGGATTGTAGATCGTTTGTCATAGTGGACCTTTTCGCTTCAACCTCGGGACCCGATAGTCCGGAGTGTGTCCGAATACCCTCTCGGTTATGTAAGAACCGGGGCATGCATGGAGACCAGGCGTAGGGGTCATTAGTGCTTTATCAGACAAGTGCCCAACTAGTTATGTTATATTACATGGTTAGCAAGAAACATCTTCCAGGGAGAATAGTTCCGTTAGGGGTTCCTTTCCCTGGGAGGCATGCCCTAAAGTGCATGTCCGAACTGCGAAAAAAGCAGAAAAGCATCTGGGGGCAGATAAATAAACGAGGTAAAAATCATCTTTTAGTTCACCGACCGAATATTCCCTTAAGAACGCTAGCTTTCGGCTTCACCCAGTCTGAGGTACACATCCGACTGACCCAGCAGTAACAATCAAAGAGGTGCCCTCTTTACCACCTAGCCGAACAATCGGGAACGTAGGGGTAAGCACAAGAGCCAGGCAACCCAGCTTGGCCAAAACTTAAGTCATATCGATGCATATAATGGTGAATAAAAGGTACATGCAGAAGTGTGACACATGTGTTGGGCACGAGGCCCGTATAAACAAGCTTCTGTTAAAGAAGCCCCCAGCTATAGTGAGCGCGGATAGCGCGTCAATTGTGTGCGAGCGAGGCGCAAACGAGCCCTTAGAAGGCTGTAATAGAAAAAGAGGGAGAAGGAGAGAAATATAAGACAGCTAATGTGTAAAAAATAGACAGAGGAAGGAGACGAACACAGAGTCCGGTGCTAGGCGTAGAATCTTCGTAGGCGTGCCGCGTTCCATGGGTTCGGCTCAAGTCGGTTATCCGATGCATTTCATAGACGGTACGCTCCACCAGTCAGGACTTGGTCGATTATGAAGGGACCTTCCCATTTGGGCTTGAGTTTTACCTTTTTCTTGTCCGGCAGGCGTAGAACTAATTCGCCAACATTGTAAGTTTTGGTTCGTACTTCTCTGCTTTGGTATCTTCGAGCCTGCTATTGATAGAATGCGGAATGGGCTTTCACCACGTCGCGCTCCACCTCCAATGCGTCCAAGCTGTCCTACCGATCAAGTTCGGCTTCTCTTTCTTCATACATGCGCACGCGAGGTGAGTCATGAATTATGTCGCAGGGCAGGACTGCCTCTGTGCCGTATACCATAAAAATGGTGTGAATCCGGTAGTGCGATTCAGCGTGGTCCGCAGCCCCCAGAGTACGGAGTCGAGCTCCTCTACCCAGTGCGTGTTAGATTCCTTGAGGACCGCACTAGCCTGGGTTTGATGCCGCTCATGATTAGACCATTTGCCCGTTCGACTTGACCGTTAGTTTGTGGGTGATAGACTGAAGCTTAGTCGAGCTTGATGCCCATGTTTTTGCACCAGAGTTTTACCTCGTCGTCCATAAAGTTCGTGTCGTTATCAGTGATGATGCTGTGGGGGACACCGTAACGGTGTACGACCCCTGATATGAAGTCTATCACTAGTCCGGATTCGGCCGTCTTGACAGGCTTGGCCTCTATCCATTTGGTGAATTTGTCAACCATGACCAATAAGTATTTTTGCTTGTGGGTTCCCCCTTTAAGGGGTCCGACCATGTAAAGCCCCCAGACTGCGAAGGGCCAGGTGATGGGTATAGTTTGGAGGGCGGTGGGTGGCATATGGCTTTGGTTAGCAAATAATTGGCAACCGACGCATCGTTGGACTAAGTCCTGAGCATCTGCCCGGGCCGTCGGCCAATAAAATCCAGTACGGAAGGCCTTGCTTACAAGGGCCCGGGCTGCGGCGCGGTGCCCGCCGAGTCTGGCATTAATTTCAGCTAGAAGGTTCCACCCTTCCTCTTTGGAGATACACCTTTGAAGGACTCCGCTGGTGCTTTTCTTATAAAGCTCTCCTTCATGGACTTTGTAGGCTTTAGATTGCCGCACTATGCAGTGTGCCTCGTTTTGGTCCTCGGGGAGTTCCTGCCTAGTTAGGTAGGCTAAGAATGGTTCTGTCCACGGGGCAATGACTGCCATTATTACGTGGGATGAGGATGTTACTTCATTGGCAGAGCCTCTTGCTGTGTCAGAATGTTCGGTGTCAGGTGGTGCGGCTGAGCCCGGGTTGTTATTTCCGGACTCCCCTTCCCATTGTACGGATGGCTTGAATAGCCTCTCCAAGAAAATGTTCGGGGGACTGCATCGCGCTTTGCGCCGTTGCGTGCCAAGACGTCTGCTGCCTGATTGTTTTCCCGGGCTATATGGTGAAATTCGAGCCCCTCAAACCGAGCTGACATTTTTAGGATGGCATTGTGATAAGCTGCCATTTTCGGATCCTTGGCATCAAAATCTCCATTTATTTGGGATATGGTGAGGTTCGAATCCCCACGCACCTCTAGGTGTTGAATGCCCATGGAGACTTCCATCCGGAGACCACGTAGAAGGGCCTCATATTCGGCTGCATTGTTAGAGTCTGTATACATTATCTGGAGTACATATTGAACTGTATCTCCTATTGGGGACGTTAGAACGACACCAGCCCCCAGACCCGCTAGCATTTTGGAGCCGTCGAAGTGCATGATCCAGTTGGAATATGTGGCATACTCTTTAGGGAGTTCGGCTTCCGTCCATTCAGCGACAAAGTCAGCCAAGACTTGCAACTTGATAGCTCATCGTGGCTTAGAGGTTATGTCAAACGGGAGGAGCTCAATGGCCTATTTGGCAATCCGGACCGTCGCGTCGCGGTTGTTTATAATATCATTAAGAGGTACTTCGGAGGCTACTATTATTGAACACTCTTGAAAGTAGTGTCGTAACTTCTGGGACGCCAT
This sequence comes from Triticum aestivum, assembly GCF_018294505.1. NCBI lineage: Eukaryota > Viridiplantae > Streptophyta > Magnoliopsida > Poales > Poaceae > Triticum > Triticum aestivum. Next base: position 534,822,045 of record NC_057801.1, on the reverse strand, counting down.
GAACACTGCGTACGCTATCTTTTGGTAATGCGGGTACCGTGACTTGCATGGAGTGAGGACAGTGGACACGTAGTAGACTGGTTTTTGAAGGGGGAATTTGTGTCTGTCCGTTTCTCGTTCGACGACGAGCACTGCGCTTACAACTTGATGAGTTGTCGCAATGTATAATAGCATTTGTTGGTCGATGTTAGGCGCGGCCAGGACCGGGTTTGTTGCCAATATGGCTTTTATTTCTTCGAGTCCGGCCGTGGCAGCATCCGTCCACTCGAAGTGTTCGGTGCGCCGGAGGAGGTGATAAAGGGGTAATGCCTTTTCTCCGAAGCGGGAGATGAAGCGGCTTAGAGCCGCCACGCAACCAGTCAAATTTTGTATTTGTTTGAGTTCCTTTGGAATATCCAATTGTGACAGAGCTCGGATCTTGGCTGGGTTTGCTTCAATTCCTCTACCGGAGACAATGAAGCCCAAGAGCTTTCCGGCTGGTACGCTGAAAATGCATTTTTCCGGGTTAAGCTTGATGTCATATGTTCGGAGGTTATCGAACATGAGCCTCAAGTCGTCTACTAGAGTTTCGACATGCTTGGTTTTGATGACCACATCATCCATGTATGCTTCAACTATTTTGCCAATCTGGTTGGCTAGACATGTCTGAATCATGCGCTGATATGTTGCGCCGGCGTTTTTGAGCCCGAAGGGCATTGTGTTGAAGCAGAATGGGCCGTATGGGGTGATAAATGCCGTTGCGGCTTGGTCTGGCTCTGCCATTTTAATTTGATGGTAGCCAAAGTATGCGTCGAGGAAACACAATGAATCGTGTCCTGCGGTAGCGTCGATGATTTGATCAATGCAGGGGAGGGGGAAGGGATCCTTTGGGCAAGCCTTGTTGAGGTCCTTGAAATCGACACATAGGCGCCAGGAATTGTCCTTCTTTGGTACCATCACCGGGTTTGCTAGCCAGTCCAGATGTTTTATATCTCTGATGAATCTGGCTTCCAGTAGTTTGGCTAGCTCCTCTCCCATGGCTTGTCTCTTAGGTTCAGAGAAACATTGAAGAGCCTGCTTAACAGACTTGAATCCTTTTAGGATGTTTAGGCTGTGCTCGGCCAGCCTCCGTGGGATTCCTGGCATGTCTGAAGGGTGCCAGGCAAAAATGCCCCAATTTTCACGTAGGAATTCTCGTAGTGCGGCGTCTACATCAGGGTTTAATTGTGCCCCGATGGAGGCCGTTTTTGTAGGGTCCGTTGGATGGACTTGGAATTTGACTATTTCGTCTGCCGGTTTAAAGGAGGTGGACTTGGATCTCTTGTCAAGTATCATGTCATCCCTATCCACCGTGGAGCGCAGCGTAGTCAGTTCCTTGGCCGCTAGGGCTTCAGATAATGCCTCAAGGGCTAGTGCGGCTGTCTTGTTTTCAGCGCGGAGTGCTATGTCCGGGTTACTAGCAAGAGTGATGATTCCATTGGGTCCAGGCATTTTGAGCTTCATGTACCCGTAATGGGGTATAGCTTGAAAAATTGTGAATGCCTCTCTCCCTAATAGAGCATGGTATCCGCTGCTGAATGGGGCCACTTGAAATGCGACCTCCTCGGACCTATAATTATCCGGCGTGCCGAACACCACATCCAGTGTGATTTTTCCTGTATAGCACGCTTCCCGAGTAGGGATTATTCCTCTAAAGGTTGTGTTGCTTTGCTCAATGCGGCTCCAGTCTATTTCCATTTTTCGCAGGGTTTCCTCATAAATGAGGTTCAATCCGCTGCCACCGTCCATGAGTACCTTGGTAAGTCGAAAGCCGTCCACTATCGGACTGAGGACCAATGCGGCTGGTGCTCGGGCTGTTCGGAATTTAGGTTTGTCACTAGCATTAAAGGTATTAGTTGTGTCACTCCATGGGTTTATTGTTGCTACCTGGTAGACTTCGTTAAGGCTGCGGAGTGTTCGTTTCCGCATATTATTTGATGCGAAAGTCTCGAAGACTGTTGATACCATACTGGTATTCCAGGGCTGGTGCTCTGCGGATCCCAGTACGGTTCCATACCCTATAGAGGGTTTTTGTTTTTTGGTGATTAACCCCTGGGCATGGCGATAATGCGCCCTTTTATTTCGGACTGGGGTTGTATTGAGGGTTGGATCGTCCCAGAATTTTATTTCGGTTTTCCGGATGCTTTCCATCGCACAGTATTTTTACCATGGATGCCAAGTCAGCGAAGCGTGTAATATCACGGCGACTTATGGCATTGAGGATCCTGATGTCCGTGCAATTATTGCAGAAGGATGAAATTGCATCCTCCTCGCGACAGTCCTTTATCCTGTTCATAACCAAGAGGAATCTGGCCTAGTAATGATGTACTGTTTCCATGGGCTCTTGCCGAATTTGGGATAGATCCCTTATGTTAGGGTGGGCGGGTGGAGTTAAATCCGGAACCTCGCCCGATCTGAGGCTCAGGGGCCAAGGAGTTTCCGAATTCGGAAGCTTGGGTTCTTGGATGTTGTCCAATGAATCTGGCCTGCTGCCTGACTTTAGGTTTGGGGCTTGAGTGACGTCCTCCCCTCCGCGGGTATCCGGCTTGGAGGGATCGGGAATCCAGACATATTTGGTCCTTAAGATGGGTATAGATTCGCCGCATTGTTCCTCCACCACTGCGACATAGTGGGTGACCTGGGGAGAGTCAATTTCTCTTGGATCGGGTTTAAGCCCAATCTGATCGTAGTCTGTAGTGACTCCCAGGGCGGCGATGCGATCCAAGAGCTCGTTTACGGAAGAGAGCTCCATCGAATCTAACTGCTCGGCGAGTTCTGAGTCGACGTGGAGATTGCTTTCGATGACCCGAGAAGTCATCGTCAGCACGGCGGTCGAACAGGCGGTCATAAGAAAACCGCCTAGCCGGAGAGTTTGGCCGATATCCACAGCTCCTTTAGCAACAGCGCCGTCTTTAAAGACAGGATGCGACATCCTTCCTGATGGCGACGGCACAGTGGAACTCTCAATGAAAGCACCAATGTCGGTGTCAAAACCGACGAATCTTGGGTAGGGGGTCCCGAACTGTGCTTCTAGGCGGATGGTAACAGGAGACAAGGGACACGATGTTTTTACCCAGGTTCGGGCCCTCTCGATGGAGGTAAAACCTAATCCTGCTTGATTAATATTGATGATATGGGTAGTACAAGAGTAGATCTACCACGAGATCAGAGAGGCTAAACCCTAGAAGCTAGCCTATGGTATGATTGTTGTTCGTCCTACAAACTAAAACCCTCCGGTTTATATAGACATCGGAGAGGGCTAGGGTTACACAGAGTCGGTTACAATGGGAGGAGATCTACATATCGTATTGCCAAGCTTGCCTTCCACGCCAAGGAAATTCCCATCCGGACACGGGACGAAGTCTTCAATCTTGTATCTTCATAGTCTGGGAGTCCGGCCAAAGGTCATAGTCCGGCCATCCGGACACCCCCTAATCCAGGACTCCCTCAACTCTCCTGAGTCCTCTCACAGACTCGCACGTCGCACCCACCGTCTATCTGCAGGTAGACGTCACGCACATATGTGCTCTTCACACCCTACCCTCAGAACTTCTAAAAAACAAAAGATGTCACGCACATTTTATTTTAGCTCACACGTCACACACTTATACTATTACTCTTGCGGCGAACATTCTTTGGGCATAGTATATTGTACTCTCACGAAGAGAAGCGGTTCACGCACACACTACTTCTCTCACACCCACTCGCAGGTACACATAGGAGCGCATTTTTTTGAAGCTGGTACAACAAAATCACTCCACTATATATATAAGCAGGAGCCTTAGCACTTGCTTTACTAGGGTTCCTCTCGTTCACTCTCTCATGCTCTCCAGATCTAAGCAAGACATAGGTGGCCACACTCTCTCTCAGCTCACGGCTGGTCACAAATCCGGCCAGACAACCTCGACTGGGGCATGGGTGTAGGTGCATCATTCACGCTATCGTCAGCGGCGAGGGAGGAGACCAACGGCTGCTCGCGCGTCTCGATCAGCGGCCGTGCCGTCTCTCTGAGAGAACGCTGGCTCGGGAGGGCCTCCGACCCCTTCTTCCTCCCTGCAGTATTGTGGCCAAGATACGGCCTCCCGACGCCGTCTTTGCCACATGCCGACGACCCTCATGTATATATTCCTTCGAAACCTGCCTTGCTCTACTGCCCCAGCTCCCTTCGTGTGGATCTTTTTCTACTTCCGTCCACTGTTCCAAAGCCACCTAGACTTTTACTATTATTAGAGGTAAAGCTAGTTCATACAGTCGACTCTAAGCGTTGGTTCAAACAGGGAAGAAAGTGGGAAAGCTGTAGCATGAATCTAGGACTTGGTTCTAAGAGGAAACGGGGGAAAGTAGTAGATACTGGCTACCCAACCAGTCTCTTGGTTGAAAAGACGAAGAAAGCATGGTGGATGGAGAAGGGTGGGGGGAAGTGGACCTATCTCTTGGTTGAAAAAGGAAAGAAAGTGACAGGTGTTGGGGGACAACGCAAATGAGAATGAGCAGGTCTAGATTTCCTGTGCTCACATAGGAAAATGTCGCTGAGGAGATAAAAAATGGGACAAATGCAGACATGCTGAGTGTTTGCCGCTCTCGGCAGCCACATCTGCCTCACCACTTTATGCCCCTGCTTTCCCTACGCCCATATCGCTACCGTTAATGTAAAATCACATGAAGCATTAAGCAATGCCACCTAATGTCACTATAAGTAATGGTCTAGTGCCGTCGTTAAATTGAAGCAATGCCACCACCATTTTATGAAGTGCTTCCGTCTTGCTTTATTTCTCAAGAATTGTGTTTTTGCAGTTACACTTAAATCTCACACTGCTAACATTGCTTCATCCCAGTGGAACTGCACAAATTTTATTGCACATTTACTAACCATGTGCTACTCTCATGATAGTAATACTAATGATATTGTTCTACATGTGAATCTAGTGGCATTGTTGATGTGATGTGATGCTACTTACTTAAGGACTCTTCATACTGTCAATCTAGTGCCAATTATAACACAATAGATGTTGTTGTTAATCATACGCCACTGCAAATATCTGTCACTATTTTAGTAACCGTATTTCATATTTGCACAAATAGGGATGTCTGTCTCCATATCGTTTCGGGATGTCTGTCTCCGTATCATTTCTATCTGCATAATCAAAAGCACACACCTCAGTTTTAGTAAAACTGCGCAAAATGAGATGGCTATCCCTCGTTGTCGCCGTCTAACCTCCCATCTTCAAGGTATTCCTACATTGGTAGTAATTAAGGTAGAATGACCAACGCAATCTAAAATATGCTGATTCATATGTTTTACTTCCTGATTGCAGTGCAGGAACGAGCGAAAACAACTGCATCCTAGTCCGGAATGCACTTTCTACCAGTTCATCCATGGACTGAGGACTAGCTGGCACAGCTGCACGGCGGTTTTTTGGACAGGTGCGCGGACAAGAGGCATTGTGGTCTGCTTACTTCTCCAAATAGCAGTGCTTAAATTTAGTGGAATGCACAAGAATTTCACCTAGTTAGTACACTGCATGGTTCAGTTCAGCATTCCAGCTGAGACCACAATTATAATTGGTTATTATGGAATGAGAGAACCTAACCCTGGATGGTGGCAACAAGAAAAAACCAGAGTGAACTCCAAGAAATTTAAGCCTACCGGGAGGCCCTTTGCTCAGAGAAGCCTTGCTTGTTTTTTCCTGATTTGTAAAGCTTCTCACAACTTTGTCTTTTGCTGTGAACTAGTATATGTTTGTTATGTTCTATGAATCATTGAGATGTATAAAATTGCTTAACTTATGCTTTTCAAGTTTTTTATGAAGACGAGTTTAATGTGAGTGTTCCACATGAGCGCTGGACTAGCGTGTGAACGTTTGGAATTTATTACATTGTGGCCTCAGTTAACTGCATGAACCACTGTAACAAGATACATAGTTGCTTATATGTCAAACAACAGATTGTTGATTGTTAGCTGGTCGATAGCCTAGTGTTGAAGTGAGCTGAGCCAATGTGCCGTGTTTTGCATAACTGCTTACAAGTGGGGTGGCACCAACAATGTTTACAAGTACTTATGTATACGTCGGCGCACAGTTCTCGAACAAGTGCTCTATTTCATAAAAACACACACTGCTCGTATGATAAACCGTGACAACTTATGTCTTACCATGCCATATTCATGAAAAAACTTGCGAGGACGCATCTGTTTCGGCAACAATTACGATGGTTCTCACATGATTCACGGGCACACAAAAGTAGCAGCAGTTCCCATAGATGGATTCAAACAGAGTACTAGCCCCAGAGGGGTCGATAACATGCAAGGTTCGGATAATTAGACACAATCCAAACTACTATTAAACACTAGCTGGGGCAACTATTTCATGCCTCGATCTAATTTGGGCTGGACACAAGACGGACCTTGCCATGAACATCATCGAGGACGTCCCGCAGCAGCTCAATCCTGTGAACCTTCATGAAGACAACCTTGTGGCCTTGCCACTGATAAACTTGTTTGTGGAGGCATGCCATGTCATCTTCCTGCGTAAGCTTGACAAGAACAGTATGCCTCACAAACGAAGGAGTAGCTTTGAACTTCTTGTGCTTCAGTACACCCTGGACAACACGCCTGACAACAGTGAGGCTGGAATACAACTCTTCATTGGTATAACCGCAAATGGCTTCCAGGATCCAACAGCCTAAGAACTCTGTTTTCCCAGTGCGTATATTCAGGTCATCCGCCTCATAGCGAGTGACATGTACAACCACACAATCCTTGTCTGCATCAGGGCTCTAATTGAAACAGAAACAAATTCTGAATTACTTTTCAGTATAAGAAACACAAGTTATTTAAACCACTATGTATAGCATGGCATTGAAGCTAATAAAATTTTGCATTATTAATCACCACATACTTAGATGAAAAACCACAATCGAGATCGGCAAAGAAGAAAATCACCTTGGGCAGCTCAGCGGGGGGGGGACACATCCTCGAAGGGGGAAAACTGCTCCTGCTGTGCCACGGGGGTTGTAACCTCAAATGGGGCGTTGACCATCTCAGTAGTGGCCATGAGCGTATCTGGGGTCGGCTCGGTGGCTGCCTCCATCTTCTTGGAGCTCTCTATCTCGTGCAGATCAGCCTCCCGCATCTGCTCCAATATCGGCACATCTTTGCCTGGTTCTCCTTGGTCCATCATGAAACTGACGAATACTAGGAGACCACTGAAAGGAAAACACAATTGCAATGAAAATGAAATAAAAAAGAGAGCGAGGATCGGTTACTGCTTTGCAAAAGTTCTTTTTTTTTCTCTGAACAGAAATATACCAACATCACAGATCCACTTACCTTCCCTTCGTTGGGAGAGAAGAACAGTGGCAGATGCGAGTGTTGCCTTTCTTGAAGACGGTGAGGGAGAAGGGGATTCAACGAAGAGTGAAATGATGGTTGCTTCGTCCGTCAAACTTAGACTGCGGGGAGGTGGGGTTTTGTGATACGATGGCTCGTTAATGCTGCGCTACGACCGAGGTGACTCTCCGCCTGCATACTGCCTTCTAATTTGGTGGATGGAATTTGGGCCCGCGCGCTGCATGGCCCGCATGATGGTGAACAAAAGTATAATAGCATTCAGTAGAGGGAGACGTTTCAATGACCTAGGAGGAGCAAGAAGCGGTAGAGTGTCTCCACTGTACTAGTAGTAATTGCTTTTCTGGGTATCTGTAGAGTGTCTCCACTGTACTAGTAGTAATTGTTTTTCTGGGCCCAAGACAAAACAGCCCATCCACACTAGTAAATAGTAACATCAATTAAAAAGCCCATATATTTACTGAATGAGAGGCACTACCCACACCCAGCACACCCCCCCCCAAAAAAAACCTGGGTGCTCTTCTTCCTCCTCGCTCCCACCCACCTCACATCAGCTCGCTCCACTCGTACCCCCAAATTCCTCACCTCACTCCTACAGAAAACCCCAGCTCCCCTTCTTCCTCACTCCTACAGAAAACCCCCAGCTCCCCTTCTTCTACATTCACACTACAACTAGGCTCTTCATTCGTTACTCTGCTTAAATCAGTGAGCGCGATGCGACGCCCTCGAGGAAAATGGAGTCGGCTGACCCCAGCACCAAGAAGATGAGGCTCCTACCAGCGGTGACGCCTGTTGTAGATCCCGCACCCGGCAGCGCGAGGAGAAGCGGCGAGCCCGCCCCCACCAGATTCCAGGAACCCATAGAATCTCGGGTGGACCGCATCAGCGATCTCTCGAACGCCGTCCTTGGGGAGATCATCTCGCTTCTCCCCACCAAGGATTGCTGCCACACCCAAGTCCTCTCAATTCGGTGGCGCCCTCTATGGCGCGTCGTGCCCCTTAATCTCGACTATCGTCAGCTATCTCTCTTCAATGATTTTGAAATCCCAGAGCCATCATCTCCTCCCACCAGTGCTCCGTTCAAAGCCTCTGCATCCCGTCATGCTACCTGAGCAAGCATACCATGCCCTGCATGGTGGACGTCTGGCTGAAATCCCCTGAATTTACATAACTATAGCTGCTTGAGTTCTACTATTCCCCTGGAAATCACATACCACATACCGAACGCCATGAACTTGTGCCCTCAGCACCGATGTCCATCTCGCGGTTTTCCTCCTCTCTCCACACCGCCACCTTTGCGTTGTGCTACCTACCAGACAATCTGGTACTAAACCTTCGACTCCCATTTCTCAAGAAACTTTCACTTGTGCGGGTTCGTATATCGGAGGCCTCATTGCACAGCATCATCCACTCCAGTTGCCCTGCCCTGGAGTGCTTGGTGCTTGTTTTCACAGTTAGAATCGGTTGTCTCCAAATAAAGTCGCCTAACCTTGTAAGAATTGGAATTTCTTTTGACGGAAGGCAGCTCATCATCCAAGATGCCCCTTCACTTCAAAGGTTGATCCTTGATTCTAGTTATTCACCGTTGCAAATAACCGTCCTCTCTGCGCCTAAACTGGAGACCTTGGGTGTAATACATGATCTCTGTGCTCATTTCAATATGGTGTTTGGCTCCACAGTTCTTCAGGTACTTTATATTATCATCTACACTTGTAACCATAAGCTGCATTTTAAATTTCTGCGCATAAGTTATATATCATCTTGGAGTACACATTTTGTACTAATATTATGTTCTATGCTCAATGAAGAGTTTCTCCATGGATGGCCTATCAATGGTGCTGGATTCTGTCAAGATCTTATATATCCAAATGAATAGTTTTGATCTGAACAAGATTATTGGCTTGCTGCAATGCTTTCCATGTCTGGAGAAGTTGTATATAAAGGTGATAATTTCACGCACATTGGAAGCCCGCATATAGTGTACTAGAATTAACCGTTCAGCTGTTGCTCTTTCGACACTCTTCTTTTAGACCTTAACTGTTTTCAATCTTCATGTCTATTTAGGCAACAGGACGGGGTAAGAAAGTTATAACCAATCGGTGGATTCGTAAGCATCAGGATTTTCTCACTTCTCATGAGATTCGATTGAAGACAATAACGCTAGAACGATATGTAGCCAACCGTGCAAACACTAGATTTGTCACATTCTTCCTGCTGAATGCGAGGTTACTATTGTCCATCAGGCTTAAGTTTATCAGCAGCATGGTTTTGACGGATGGGTATGTCGAAGAGCAAAAAAAGGAGTTTCAGGTGGGCAAAAGAGCTTCTGAACGTGTCGGGCTTCTATTTACAACATATTGTGGTCATAATCCAGTAAATTTTACGACCCAGGATGTTCATTCTATGGACCTGACCGATCCATTTGACTGTGACTGCCGAAAACAGTGCTGGAGTTAGATGTTGTTGCCCTTTTCAACCTGGGTTTTTTTGTAAACCTGATGAACAATTAACCCTCGTGCTTTTGTACAGTTTGTAAGCTGGAGTTAGATGTTCCTGCCCTTTTCAACTCGGCTGTGACTGTCATATTTTCTTTGAAACAAGGCAAATGGCTTGCCATTCGTTTAATTTAGAGTGAAATATTGTAACAAATCCCAACCAAGGGAAATAACATCACTCTCGCCGGCTGCTTGAGCTCACTGTGCATTACAGAAGCCAAGTGATTAGCCCCCACCAGCACCCACAAACTTATTTCGAACTAGCACATCAAATGGGCTGTAAATTTTCATAGGAAAGGCTGCATGACCGTGACAGATTTGGATTCTAACATTTGGGACCCGCGAGGAAATAGCCTATCCAAGGTGGTGACGACTTACTAGCTAGTCAACAAATGATTCTGCCTACCAGCCGTTGGATTGACATCCAACATCTGTCGTGTATCTTCTATCTCTTGTCTTCTTCTTCCTCCAACCGCCCAAACCAAACCACCCCGTCGGCTCCGCCTGCTCCCGCCTCCCATGGCCAGCTGCGCCTCCGTCGCCCTACCATACATACCCTCCAACGTTGGCCAGTCACTCCCTCTATTCCCCCACACGTCCTATTATTCTCTGGCGACGTCAGCCCCAACATGCACCCGCACCTGAACCAGTCAACCTTCGTAATCCCCTCCGCCTATGACTGGACCGGCGCATATTCCGCGGCTCCTGTTCGTTCCGTCCGAGGCCTCGCCGTCGTCCTCCGCCTTGCAGCCTTGGTTCGCTCGCCATGCGCGATGCACCGCCCTCTTGCGTTGTCAACATCGTCAACAACTGAGAGGAACAAGGAGATGACTGTACGTGGAGAGGATGACAGTAGGGACCCACCAGCGTCATGGAAGTACGCAAGCAAGTGCCTCTATATTACAAGTCCAAAAATATGGTTCCTCCTAATGGTTGGACATCTGGGGCTCATGCCATTGTCAACGTAGTCAATAAACGAGAGAATTACACTACGAGCGGCTGACACCAGGGACCTAGCAGGTCGCGTAGTTTTTTTCTGAGGAACAAGCAGTTGTTATTTATACTAGTTTTAGCGACGGATCAGGGTAACAACGGGGCTGTGCGGGGGTTGTGGCCCATCTAGCCAGGGTTTTATTTATGTTTACCACATCATGAGCCCAGTTGTGTTTTTTTCTTGCTGAAAATGGCTAGCCCAGTTCTATTTTTTTTTTTAATACCCAAACAAGGCCTACTTGCTTTATCGGCCCTGCTGGGCTGCAAATCTTTCAAGACGAGGAGAGTTTCATTCGGTTTGTCCAGAAATGGGCTGTACATTTTTTAAACACATCAAACCGGGAATTAGTTTCAAATTTTTTTTCATTACAAGATTTTAAATTCCATTGATTTTTATGCGTGGACAATTATTTGGATTTTATATTTATATAAATTATTTTTCAAAATAGTTTGAATGTGAATCGATATTTCTGGATTAAAAACAGTTGACCGCACCGAAATATGCAAAATTTCGTATACTTTTTGACCGTGGCCACAATATGGGGTGTAATGCTAACAAAAAGAAGATGGGCTCCAAAAAAATTCTTAAGAATTAGCAAATGGGCTGTACATTATTAGAAATAATGGCACATGGTTCGTATGCTATTTTCCACATATTTGAGGCTGACTTGTGCGCCTACTACAGGTTGACGCGTATGCTTTCATAAAAAAAAGTTGACGCACATGCAACGCCCTGCCAACTTAGTCAACACACGAGAGCAGTGACTGTTGGATGTCCATCCAACAGCTGTCGTGCTTCTTCAATCTCTGCTCTTCATGCTCCAGCTACTCAAACAAACGCCGGCTGGACTGCCTGCTCCCTCTCCCGCGGTCGGCTATGTTGCCGCGCAGGCCTCACGGCCCCACCGTACTCCCATCGCTGGCCTAGCCATCCCTCTACTCACCCACACCTGTTGTTATTCTCCGGGGACGGCAGAAGAACCAGTAAACCCTTGTACTCCTCCCGTGGGAAACAACTGCCGAGTATTCCCTAGCTCTGTGTCGTTCCCTTCCTAGGCCTCGCCTCGTCCACCGCCCTGGTGCTCTCGGCGCGGCCTGGTCAACGTGGTATTGTACGTGGAGAGGCTGACAGCCGGTTCCACGGCCGCACGCAAAGAAATGCCTCCTTATTACGTGCAAAATAATGATTCCTCCACCTGAAAGCTAGGACCCACAGGAAGGGCCACTATATTTCAAGAAAAAAACATTCCCCCCGCTGACAGGTCGGACCCACCAGTTATATCTTCGCACGCAAGGAAGTGCCTCCTTATTACGCCCAAAAAAATGAATACCCCCCTGCTAGCTGGGACCCACCATATTGTTGGGCTGACTTGTGGGCCTACTAAGTTGACAGGGACGGAGGGCTTTGTCAACTTAGTCAATACTCCAGTGACCGTATGATGTCCATCCAACGGCCATAGTGCTTCTTCAACCTCTGGTCTTCTTGCTCCAGCCGCCCAAAGTAGCGCCGGTCGTGCCGCCTGCTCCTGCCTCATGTGGCCGGCTGTGCTACCGCGGAGGCCTCACCGCCCCCATACTACTCCCACCACTGGCCAGGCCATCCCTCCACTCACCCAAACCCCATGTTATTCTGCGGCCACGGCAGCCTCACACCGCAGCCGAACCAGTGAACCCTTGTACTCCTCTCCGCGTGGGCATCCACTGCCGCGTCTTCCCCGGCTCCACGTCGTCACCATCCTAGGCCTCGCCGTCGTCCACCTCCGTGGTGCTCTCGGCGCGGCGTGGTCAATGTGGTCAATGACCGACTTCCATAGGAGGAGTACTATATGTGGAGAGGCTGACAGCTGGGTCACGACAGCCGCAAGGAAGTGCCTCCTTATTACGCGGGAAATAATTATTCCTCCACCTGACAGCAGGGACCCACCGGACGGGCCACCAGTATTTCATGAAAAAAATGTTTGCCCCTGACTGCTAGGACCCACCGGACGGGCCACCGTATTTCACGAAAAAAATGTTCCCCCTGCTGTCAGCTCGGACCCACCGGAAGTGCCTCCTTATTACGCACAAAAAAATGAATACTCCCCCTGCTAGCTAGGATCCACCTTGGTGGGAGGCTGACTTGTGGGCCTACTAAGTTGACAGGGACAGAGGGCTTTGTCAACTTAGTCAATATGAACGATTCTAGCTCCAGTGACCATACGATGTCTATCCAACGGCCATAGTGCTTCTTCAACCTCTGGTCTTCTTGCTCCAACCGCCCAAAGCAGCACCGGTCATGTCGCATGCTCCTGCCTCCCGTGGTCGGCTGTGCTACCGCGGAGGCCTCACCGCCCCCTACTATTCCCACTGCTGGCCAGGCCCTGCAGCGACGGCAGCCTCACACCCCAGCCGAACCAGTGAACCCTCATACTCCTCTCCGTGCGGGCTTGCACTGCCGCGTCTTCCCCGGCTCCGCGTCGTCCCCTTCCTAGGCCTCGCTGTCGTTCACCGCCCTGGTGCTCTCGACGCGGCGTGGTCAACGTGGTCAAGGAACGACTTCCGTCGGACGTGGACTATACGTGGAGAGGCTGACAGCTGGGTCCACGGCCACAGCAAGGAAGTGCCTCCTTACGCGGAAAATCATGATTCCTCCACCTAACAGCAGGGACCCACCGAACGGGCCACCGTATTTCGCGAAAAACATTTCCCTCCTGACTGCTGGGACCCACCAGCTACACCTTCGCACGCAAGGAAGTGCGTCCGGGCAAAAAAATGATTCGCCCCCTAACTGCTGGGACCCACCAGCTACATCTTCGCACGCAAGGAAGTGCATCCGGGCAAAAAAAATGATTCGCGCCCCTGACTGCTGGGACCCACCAGCTACATCTTCCCACGCAAGGAAGTGCCTGACAGTCGGGACCCACCTGGTCGAAGCGTACGTAGCATTGTCATTCTGGTCGCGAACGTGTACGTACATACTGGTGGATGTAGACGCGTGCACGTGTCGTAGTAGAGGCACGCACGTGTCGTAGTAGAGGCACATACGTGTCGTAGTAGAGGTGCACACGTACGTGTCGTAGTAGAGGTGCGCACGTAGCATGTACACGTACGTACATCGGCCAGTGTGCAAGAAAGAAAATACGGCCACGTATGTGTACATACGGGCGGGGTCTCGAACGCCTACTCGTGCATACGTATGGCCAGGGCTCGTGTACATGGCTGGGTCAGAACGGAGAAACAGCGTGGTCGTCATGTTCATGGGGAGCCAACCGGCTGGGTCGGAACGGAATGCGTCGTTGTGTTCATCGGGAGGGCTTGGACGGAACAGGCGATGGAAACGAGGCCTGGCGTATCACAGAACGAAGGAAACAGCCTTGTGTTCGACCGGCCACATTCGAAACGGGATCCTATTCATCGGGAGGGGTCTGGCATACCGCAAAACGGAGGAAACGGACCTCCTACGGTCGAAACGGGGGTCCTATTGATCGGGAGGGGTGTGGCGTACCGCAAAACGGACGAAACGGACTTGTGTTGGAGCGCTACGGTTGAAACGGGGGTCCTTTTCATCGGGAGGGGTGTGGCATACCGCAAAACGGGACTCCACGGGATACTGTTCATCTCCACCGTCGACCACCTCCAGCTTCCACGGGCTACCGTCGACCTCCTCCAGTCTCCACGGGCTCCTGTTCATCAAGCCTCCACCGTGCGCTACTCCACCGGCTACTATTCAACCACCCCTCCACGGGCACCCCTCCATCGTCTACTATTCATCCAGCCCTCCACGGGGTCGTCCTGTTCATCCAGCCCTCCACAGGGTCCTGTTCATCCAGCCCCAACCGGC
>NC_057801.1:534775992-534806942 GCF_018294505.1 Triticum aestivum | reverse complement strand
CTCACTGTTCATCCCAGAGGCAACATCGATCGGCTTCAGTTAGCAGCAGTAGTGAAGGAATCGCTCAACCAGGTTCAGTTAACAGCCATCGATCGATCGCTCGGGTTCAGTAACATGTAGCATGCAGTGCAATCGCTCGGGTTCAGTTAGAGCCCAACGCCTTGCTCGGGTTCAGTTAGAGCCAACACCTCGCACACACACGCGTACGTGTACGATAGAAACGCGCATTGCTCGGCCCCTGACCACCCACCGTAACCGGGAACTCCCCGAAATTTTCCTCGCCCTCATTTCTACCATGGTTTTTTCCTTCATGGACGGCCAAAAGAATGTCATGCAGCTGCGTCTCCGGCCCGCCCAGGACGAAAAGCCCATTTTCTGTCATGATTTTTTGTCATAGAAGTAGGATCCCACCACATCTATGATGATACCAGGTTTTGTCACAATTACCGTCATAGAAGTGTCATATGTATGATAGAAAAAAAATTGTTCGGCCCAAAATTTCATGGATGTGTCTTTTTTTTGTAGTGCAACGCCCTTGCCTCGTGTTCTTCCCGGGTGTTTAGGATTTCCCAGGGCGCACGTAAGCTCGTCGTTGTCTCTGTTGGATGTGAACACCCCTTTCAAGCTTCTTCTATTGCTTGAACTAACTTTTCATCGGCTCCTTTAAGACATGCCTTCTTCGAAACCAAGCCTTTCTTCAGGTCCAATGCCCCCCATGCGCATAGAACCAACTTCTGCACCTGGGGGGCAGCTCAATGTAACTGGAGTGACCTATGCAGCCAGCATCTCTTGTTCAGACTTATCCCACTTAGGCATTGCCACCGCGTAGCCACCTGGCCCCAGCCTATGGAATTGCTCCTTTTTGGCGGCATTGGCCTTGTTTTTTCTGGACCGTTCCTTAGATAATCCTGATTCCTTAAATTTCATGAAATCGTCCCAGTGTTCTCTTTGGTTCTCCAGTGTTCCCTTGAATTCTGGAGTCTTCTTTCCTACTTTGACGTAGTCCTTCCATACAGTTTTCTTGTGGTTGTTGAATGCAATTGCCATCTTCCTAAGAGCAACGTCCTTCACTTTCTCCACATCTACAGCTTTGAAATGATCTGGTAGGGTGAAATGTTCCATGAGTTCTTTCCAAAGCGTTTTTTTGCTTTGTCATCAAGAAAACTAAGATCTGGACGAGGCTTTGATGGCTTTTTCCATTCTTGAAGGGAGATCGGGAGTTTGTCCTTCACAAGAACTCCGCACTAATGAACGAACTTGTTCGCAATGTTCTTAGGCGCTAGTGGTTCTCCATTAGTTTTGATGGCATCGATGTTGTACTTTACGCCCTGCTTCAACTTTTTTCCCTTGCCTCGCACTCTGCCTGTAGAAGATTTGCTCGATCCGGAGGGCTGAAAAGAAGAAAGATCGATTCATTAATATATCTTCAAATCATTTAAAACATGTGATGATCACCAGATGCCTGCTTATATAAATGTACCTTGCCAGTCTCTGTTTTATCAAGATCAACATTTTCTTTGCCATCATCATCATTAATTTCGTTGCCATCATAATCATTAATTTCGTCGCCATCATAATCATTAATTTCTTCGCCATCATAATCCATGAGTTCATGAATTCAGTCGTCGCGATCGAATATCATATCATCACCCTCCACGGTATTGTTTAGATATTGGGAGCCGTCATCTTCTTCATTTCGATTATCTGGCACGCGAGGGAGGCGTATGATATCGAACATGGCCTCTACTCCCTCTCTGCCGGTATTGTCCGCCATAGCTTTTATTTAACAAATCCAGAAGAAATATAAAACAATTTAGTATTAAAATTACAATATGCATGCATGCAATCAATAAGAGGAAATACTGAATCATAGTACGTAATATGCATCGTCTCGAATAATATATAATCTTGAATACATCGTCTCGAATATTATATATCAAATACACCACTAGCTAGCTAGCTAATAAAGATCGAATACTATAGAATAATATACGCCACTCGTGGTTCCTGAGGCGCAGGCGGTGGACACCCAAAGAGAAGGAACCATCACGGGATCATAGCTCCGGTCATCTCCCCAAAGACCCTGCCAGGTATTGGAGAACCTGACGTCCATAGCAGCCATGTAGCGACGGACATGATCGTCCTCCTCCCTGACACGGTGACGCACCACCTCCGGCGGGGCCGGCTCCCTCCGCACCGAAAGTGGCCCACGGCAACATCACCAAAGGAGCTCAGGGTCGACAACGGGACCTGGGTTCCTCATCAAGCGGCGAGCCCCTGAAGGTAGCACCTCCCAGTGCCAGCCCGGTGGAGCCCAGTCCCGGACATGGGTCCTCTGAAGCAGGACATCGTCGCGAATGGGTCGACGGCGAGGATGCGGGCCGGGCATCGTCGAGAACAAATACTATACTCCGCAAAAGTAACATTTTTTAAATGATTGGATTGTGATTTCTTATATGCAAATTCTAAATTTGTATAACTAAAATTATAAGAAACTAAAAACTAACATTTTTCTATAACATTTCTATAACAATTTGAAATTAATCTTATTCATCTAGCTAAAACTAACATTTCTAAAATTTCTGACATTTCTATAACATTTCTAACATTTTTATATACTATTTGACATTAATCTAATCTAATTAATTAATTCATCTAAAACTTTGTATGAAAAACAAAAAAACAGAAAAAACTAAAAACTAAAAACAGAAAAAATGTGTGTGTGTGTGTGCGCGCGTGTAGTGTGAGTGAGTGTGTGTGTGTGTGCGCGCGGCCGGTGGCGGCAGCGGCGAGGTGGATTGGAGGGAGGAGAGGCCGGGGGAGGGGCTCATAGCACGCGCGGGCGAGGTCGAGGCGACGATGACGGCGAGGCGATGTCGATCCAAGGCGATGGCGACGGCGACGACGAGGCAAGGGGCCGGACGGCGATGGCGCAGGACGGGGCGACGGCGCAACGGGGACGGCGACGACGGGGACGGCGACGGTGCGGGACGGGGGTAGCGACGGTGCGGGACGGGGGCGGCGACAAGGGGCGGCAGCGGCGGGGCAGAGAAGAAGCAGAGGGAGAACTGACGAATTTTTTTTGAAGTGTTTTCTTATATTGAACCTACCTTTAGTACCGGTTGGAGCCACTTACCAGTACTAAAGGTCTGTTTTGGCCAGACGAAGCGGCGGGAAGCGCACCCCCTTTAGTACCGGGTGGTGGCTACAACCGATACTAAAGGCACCCCCTTTAGTACCGGTTGCAGCCACCACCCAGTACTAAAGGGGGTCCGCTGGCTCCAGGCGGTGCGCAAGTTTAGTCCCACCTCGCTAGTCGAGGAGCACCGAGGCCAGTTTATAATCCCCGGCAGGGGCACTGCATTGAGATCCTCTCCAATGCAGGCTTTCTGGGCCTACCTCTTCTACTCTGCCCTGTTGGGCCTACTAGGCTAGCGGGCCTGCATCCTGGCCCAACTACAAGTTGGGTTTCTAGTCATATGCAGGCCGCTATGGCCCAGTAGGTGGGCTTTTTTTATTTAGTTTTTGTCTCAACAAAAATTTAGTTTTTTTTCCTTTTCTACTTTATTTATTTCTGAATATTTTTTCTTTAGGTACAAAAAATTACAAACTTTCTGTTAGTGCGAGTAGTTTTCAAATTTGAATAGTTTAAATTTTTTTAAATTTAGTGTTTGTCTCAACAAAAATTTAGTTTTTTTTCTTTTATACGTTATTTATTTTCATTTATTTATTTCTGATATTTTTTCTATAGTTACAAAAAATTACAAACTTTCTGTTACTGCCAGTAGTTTTCAAATTTGAATAGTTTAAATTTGAATTATTTGACGAACTAATTTGTAGACGAAGTGCATCCAGTTTTTGCACATAAAATTTCTTTGTGTTTCAAATACCAAAACACATAAGTACCCTAACTATTACAAAGATTCCCTCCGGTTTGTTCGAAGCGGCACTTTCCAGATATATAAGTCTAGAAAGTCACTACAGAAGAAAGTGATGACGGTGAAGCCTATCACATGCCAGTGTGGGATCTTTGGGTGTGAAACTTTTTCTTCGTGTGTGTCCCTTTGCGCCATAACCATGGACAATCTTCATCATTTAACTGGATGCTCGGATCAATATTCACTTTGAATGGAGAAATTTCATCAAACTTTTCATAATCTTCTGACATGTCTGTCTTGTTATCCACTCCCACGATGTTTCTTTTCCCTGAAAGAACTATGTGGCGCTTTGGCTCATCGTATGATCCATTCGCTTCCTTATCTTTTGTTTTTATTGGCCTGGTAGACATGTCTTTCACATAGAAAACCTGCGCCACATCATTGGCTAGGACGAATGGTTCGTCTGCATACGCAAGATTGTTGATATCCACTATTGTCATTCCGTACTGTGGGTCTTCCGTTACCCCGCCTCATGTCATATTGACCCATTTTCACCGAATCAAAGGGACCTTCAAACCACCTCCATAGTTAAGTTCCCATATGTCCTCTATGTAACCATAATATGTTTCTTTTCCCGTGTAGGTTGTTGCATCAAAGCGAACACCACTATTTTGGTTGGTGCTCTTCTTATCTTGGGCGATCGTGTAAAATGTATTCTCATTTATCTTGTACCCTTTGAAAGTCATTATATTCAAAGATGGTAACTGGGATAGCAAGTACATGTCATCTTCAATATCGCCATCATGCATGGCACGTGTCTGCAACCAACCGACAAAAGTCCTTGTTTGTTCACGTGTAATCCAGTCGTCAGACTGCTCCGGGTGTTTGGAGTGTAGAAAATTCTTGTGTTCCTCCATATACGGAGCCACCAAGGTGGAACTCTGTAGAACTGTGTAGTGTGCTTCAGTGAGAGAATGCCCGTCCATACATATTATTTGATCCCCTCCTAGCGTGCCTTTTCCATCCAGTTTGCCCTTATGCCGCGATTCAGGAACACCAATCGGCTTAAGGTCAGGAATAAAGTCAATACAAAACTCAATGACCTCCTCATTTTCATGGCCCTTCGAGATGCTTCCTTCTGGACTAGCACGGTTATGAACATATTTCTTCAAGACTCCCATGAACCTCTCAAAGGGGAACATATTGTGTAGAAATACAGGACCCAAAACGTTAATCTCTTCACAAAGGTGAACTAGGCATGTGTCATGATGTTGAAGAATGATGGTGGGAACACCAACTCGAAACTGACAGGACATTGCACCAAATCATTTTGTAACCTTGGTATGATTTCTGGATTGATTACCTTCTGAGAGATTGCATTGAGGAATGCACATAGCTTCACAATGGCTAATCGAACATTTTCCGGTAGAAGCCCCCTCAATGCAATCGGAAGCAGTTGCGTCATAATCATGTGGCAGTCATGAGAGTTTAGGTTCTAGAACTTTTTCTCTGCCATATTTATTATTCCCTTTATATTCGACAAGAAGCCAGACGGTACCTTCATACTAAGCAGGCATTCAAAGAAGTTTTCCTCCTGTTCTTTGGTAAGAGCGTAGCTGGCCTGACCCTGATGTATGCCGTCTTTTCCGTGCACACATTGCTGGTCCTCCCGTGCCTCCGGTGTATCTTTTGTCTTCCCATACACACCCAAGAAGCCAAGCAGGGTCACGCAAAGATTCTTTGTCACGTGCATCACATCGATTGCGGAGCGAACCTCTAGGTCTTTCCAATAGGGCAGGTCCCAAAATATAGATTTCTTCTTCCACATGGGTGCGCATCCGTCAGCGTCCTTTGGAACAGGTTGTCCGCCAGGACCCTTTCCAAAGATTACCTTCAAATCCTTGACCATATCATGTACATAAGCACTAGTACGGTGGCGAGGCTTCATCCGGTGATCCGCCTCACCTTTGAAATGCTTGCCTTTCTTTCTTACAGGATGCCTGCTCGGAAGAAATCGACGATGTCCCAGGTACACATTCTTCCTAAAACTATCCAAATATATACTGTCGATATCATCCAAACAGTGCGTGCATCCGCGGTATCCCTTGTTTGTATGTCCTGAAAGGTTACTGAGAGCAGGCCAATCATTGATGGTCACTAACAGCAACGCCTTTAGGTCAAATTCTTCCTGTTTGTGCTCATCCCATGCACGTACACCTTTTCCATTCCACAGTTGTAATAGTTCTTCAACTAATGGCCTTAGGTACACATCAATGTCGTTGCCGGGTTGCTTAGGGCCTTGGATGAGCACTGGCATCATAATGAACTTCCGCTTCATGCACAACCAAGGAGGAAGGTTATACAAACATAGAGTCACAGGCCATGTGCTATGGTTGCTGCTCTGCTCCCCAAAAGGACTGATTTCATCTGTGCTTAGACCAAACCATACGTTCCTTGGGTCACCTGCAAACTCCTCCCTGTACTTTCTCTCGATTTTTCTCCACTACGACCCGTCAGCGGGTACTCTCAACTTTACGTCTTCCTTACAGTCTTCTCCGTGCCATCACATCGCCTTCGCATGCTCTTTGTTTTGGAACAAATGTTTCAACCATGGTATTATAGGAGCATACCACATCACCTTCGCAGGAATCTTCTTCCTGGGGCGCTCGCCCTCGACATCACCAGGGTCATCGCGGTTGATCTTATAGTGCAATGCACCGCATACCGAGCACACATTCAAATCATCGTACTCATCACGGTAGAGGATGCAGTCATTAGGGCAAGCATGTATCTTCTGCACCTCTAAACCTAGAGGGCAGACAGCCTTCTTTGCTTTGTACGTACTCTCGGGCAATTCGTTATCCTTTGGAAGCATATTCTTTATCATTACCAGCAACTTTCCAAATCCCTTGTCAGATAGACCATTCTCTACCTTCCATTACAGTAATTCCAATGTGGTGCCCAGCTTTTTCTTGTCACCTTTGCAATTCGGGTACAACAATTTCTTGTGATCCTCTAACATGCGCTGCAACTTCTTCTTCTCCTTTTCACTTGCAAAATTTCTCTTTGCATCGGCAATGGCCCGACCTAGATCATCAGTGGACTCATCTGATGCCTCTTCTTCAGCTTCTTTCCGCATGGCCGGCTCAGCTTCTTCCCCCATTGTTGTATCATCGTATTCAGGGAACCCATGGCCAGGATAGCTATCGTCGTCCTCTTCTTCTTCATTGTCTTTCATCATAACCCCTCTTTCTCCGTGCTTGGTCCAAACATTATAGTGGGGCATGAAACTGGACTCAAACAGGTGGACGTGAATGGTTCTTGAGTTAGAGTAATTGTGACCATTCTTACAGCCAGCACATGGACAAGGCATAAAACCATCTGCCCGCTTGTTTGCCTAAGACGCAATCAGAAAACTATGCATGCCATCAATGAACTGGAGAGAGCATCGATCATCGTACACCCATTGCCGGCGCATCTTCATTACACACCACCAAACAGACCAAATTAATACAAGTTCATACATAAAGTTCATATACAACACTTAAATGCAACATACAAATAACTCTCTAGCTAAAGAAGTTAAATGCAACAACAAATGCGATCAACATTGCAACTAAGGTAACAATTGATCCAACAGCATAATGATACCAAGCCACACTATCAATGGCATATTTTCTAATATTTCTAATCTTCAACCGCATTTTCTCCATCTTGATCTTGTGATCATCGACGAGATCGGCAACATGCAACTCCAATTCCATCTTCTCCCCCTCAATTATTTTCAATTTTTCTTTCAAATACTCGTTTTCTCTTTCAACTAAATTTAACCTCTCGACAATAGGGTCGGTTGGAATTTCCGGTTCACATACCTCCTAGATAAAAATATCTATGTCAACTTGATGGGCACAATTTTCCATAAACACGAAATGCAACAAATAGTTTTAAAAGAGAATATACCACATTTGAATCATAACACGGACGAGGGTCGACGGGGACGGATATCAAAACCATGGCACTATGTATAACAAACAGCGTACGAGTAAGATAATTATACAAGTAACTATATATCTAAATCACACAAACATGATTTTTTTATATAAAAAAGATAAGAACAAGAGGCTCACCACAAGGTGGTGCCGGCGACGGGTCGGTGCGGACGATCGACGGTGGTTACGACGGAGATGGGAAGGCACTAAGTAAACCACACCTACATATGCAAACTAAGAGTTGTTTTAAGCTCAAATTGCATATAAATCAAATATACTACCACATATAATTCCTCCCAAATTACTAAAACCCACAAATTAATCACTATATAAAGCATTGCAAGAGCTAATCTAGCAATGAGAGATGAAAGGACAAAGTTGCTAACCTTTGTGATCACTTGAATGGATGGGGGCCTTCAAATCTTGCCAAAATTTGGGCAAAATGTGTGATGAGCTCGAGGGGAGAAGAGGAAGAATAGAGAAGAGGAGAGGGGAAAGGGGGAAGAATAGAGCAAGCTGGACAAAGGATTTATATGCAGGATGACCTATAGTACCGGTTCGTGGCAAGAACCGGTACTAAAGGTGCTGGACGGGCCCCAGTCTGACAACATCCTGCCACCACACCCTTTAGTACCGGTTCGTGGCATGAACCGGTGCTAAAGGTTCCGCACGAACCGGTACTAAAGGGAGCGGCCCGCCTAGCCGTTCGAACCGGCACTAATGGTCACATTAGTGCCGGCTCAATTTCAAACTGGTCTAATGAGTTGCACATTAGACCTTTTTTCTAGTGTACCGATGACAAAGGGAACGATGTATGTTGTTATGCGGTTTGACTAATAAAGATCTTCGTAGAATATGTGGGAGCCAATATGAGCATCTAGGTTCTGCTATTGGTTATTGACCGGAGATGTGTCTCGGTCATGTCTACATAGTTCTCGAACCCGTAGGGTCCACACGCTTAACGTTCGATGACGATATGTATTATGAGTTATGTGTTTTTGATGACCGAAGTTTGTTTGGAGTCACAGATGAGATCACGGACATGACGAGGAGTCTCAAAATGGTCGAGAAACAAAGATTGATATATTGGACGGCTATATTCAGACACTGGAAGTGTTCCGGAAAAGTTTCAGGTAAAACTGAAATGCCGGAGGGGTTACCGGAACCCCCCCGGGAACTAATGGGACACATTGGACCTTAGTGGAGAGAGAGAGGGGCGGCCAGGGCAGGCCACGCGGCCCCGCCCCCTTGGGTCCAAATTGGACTAGGGAAGGGGGGCGGTGCCCCCTTTCCTACTCCATCTCCCTCTCCTTCCTTCCCCCTCTCCCGAGAGGTGGACTCCTACTAGGACTTACAGTCCTAGTAGGACTCCACTCTCCCAGGCGTGCCTACAGGGGCCGGCCGGCCTCCCCCTTGCTCCTTTATATACGGGGGCAGGGGGCACCCTAGAACACACAAGTTTCTCTCCCAACCATGTGCGGTGCCCCCCTCCATAGTTACACACCCCGATCATACCATCGTAGTGCTTAGGCGAAGCCCCGCGCCGGTAACATCATCATCACCATCGCTAGGCCGTCGTGCTGATGGAACTCACCCTCGTCCTCAACTAGATCAAGAGCACGAGGAATGTCATCAAGATGAACGTGTGATGAACACGGAGGTGCTTGATCCGTTGGATTGCGAAGAAGTTCGACTACATCAACCGCGTTATTGAAACGCTTCCGCTTTCGGTCTACGAGGGTACATGGACACACTCTCCCCTCTCATTGCTATGCATCACTACATACATCTTGCATGATCATAGGAATTTTTTTGAAATTACCGCGTTCCCCAACACTATGCATATGCCATTAAAATAAACCCAATTTGCACATATGACATAGATGAAAAGCCCATGGTTATTGGCATTTGTTTTTCTTGTGATGATATTTATATGCTCCCTTTGCATCATCTATCTCATATGCCATGCCATGACCACCTAGCTTTGGATATGCATTGTTTTGAATGTTGTTCATTTTCTCCATATGATGTTTCCGATATTTCTCATGAGGAGACCCGCATAGTTTCCTCATGCATTTTAGGAGATTTTGAACACTTCCATCCATTGCATGATTCCCATGATTATGTGCACCATATGCTCCCCATGAATAAACATGATATAGTCGTGTCATATAATTGCATTCTCAATTTGTGTCCCCGTCGTGTTATACACAATAACTATTCTTTCATGATGGATGACATGTTCTTATACCATGTATCAAATTTCTTTGAGTGATGCTTATCTTGTGCTAACTCACACGTGCACATACACATCGTGACGGATGATGTGTACACTTACCACGCACACAATTTCTTTGGTTTGTGTCTCTTTTGTGTAGGTACCCATGAATACTTGTCAACCTCACAATCCCATGAGTTGACAAAACGAGCTCTAGAGAGCAACGATGACTTGGGATACCGTGAATTATCCTTACCACCGTCCCCATTGCGCAAAAACTTCGCGCATTTCTTCTACATGGCCCTCACTTGGCTATGGGTTATTGTCCATTATATATCATTTGCCCATATTGCCATGTTCACTTTGCATGATATGCTCATTATTATGCCTTTGCCATGCATTTGTGACCCATGCTTTGCATTACACATGATGATTGATTCTAGTACTCGTATGTGTATTTGCAAGCTTGGTGGAGATATTGCTTGTTATTGCCATGTTTGCTTTGTGCACCATTCCTATGATGGTACTTTCATCTTGCTTTATGTTCGTGCTTGCGATATGTCATGTGCATTGTCTATGCCTAGTATTTGCTCACATGACATGATTACCATAATTTACTCTAGTGTGTTGCATCTTCGCTCCACTAGTTTGCACGACTTGATCTCTATGCTTGCTCATGTTGCATCACCCATGATTCATACTTTCTCATTTCATGCGGTTGATGACAACCATCTATATGCTTTGCACATGATTCATATTGCTTCTTGTCATATATATCCATGTGTTGCCTCTCTCATGCTAGATGATTTGCCATGTATTGAGTGCAACAATGGTTCTCGTCTTGCTCATGAGATTGCCCCCATAACATTCTCGCATATATTTGGAGATTTTTGACATAATTCTTGTGAAGCATGCTTGCCTTCCTTCTTTTTACCATATGCCTAGTGCCGTGAATATAGCCATTGTTGCATCATATTCTTCATGCACTTGTTCTTCTAATGGTTATGTGCAAGAAAAGTGAACCATCATAATGGATGATGTGTTTATCTACCATGCACATACGTTCTTTGTTTTGTTGTGTGCATGTGTAGGATACTTACACTTTGTGTTGACTTCCACTTCACGTGAGTTGACCATTCAAGCTCTTGAGAGCGAGCCTCATACATTCTACCATGACTCGCTTCTACACCACATTTCCTACCACTTTGGCATTGTGAAGAATGCACAAGGACTCGCTTTCAAGGTGACATCCTTCTTGAGCATGGATATTATGGAGCTTACTACTTGTGTTGCTTGCACCATGAAACTTATTGGTCGTCTTGGACCACTTGAGTACACACATGTTAGAGATCTTGCTTCGACTTGTCATTTTCACCGTTCCATGCCTCATAACATATATACCTTGTGTGTTGCATCCAATTCTTGGACGACTTGCTACTATCATATGGTTGGTTGCACCAATATCATTTATTCACATATGCCATGTCCCATTGCTTGTCACATGCTTGACTTGATTGCCTCACACATGATGAACAATTTCTCTTTCTATTGTGTTGAGTGCCACACTATATTCACTACACCCTATGCACATTATGCTTGGATTGTCTTGCACTTGACCCATGTGTTTAGACACTTCATTTTATTCGGTGTTGCGAATGATTCTTATGCCTATCTGATAACCCACAAGTATAGGGGATCAATTGTAGCCTCTTTCGATAAGTAAGAGTGTCGAACACAATGAGGAGCTAAAGGTAGAACAAATATTCCCTCAAGTTCTATCAACCACCGATACAACTCTACGCACGCTTAGCGTTCGCTTTACCTAGAACAAGTATGAAACTAGAAGTACTTTGTAGGTGTTGTTGGATAGGTTTGCAAGATAATAAAGAGCACGTAAATAAAAAGTAGGGGCTGTTTAGATAAAGAAGCAATAAAGTTAGTATAGCGAGTGTGGAAAAGTGGTGGTAGGAGTTATGAAATTGTCCCTAAGCAATTGACTACTTTACTAGACCGATAGCAACTTTTATGTGGGAGAGGCATAAGCTAACATACTTTCTCTTCTTGGATCATATGAACTTATGATTGGAACTCTAGCAAGCATCCGCAACTACTAAAGATCATTAAGGTAAAATCCAACCATAGCATTAAAGTATCAAGTCCTCTTTATTCCCATACGCCATGACCCACTTATCCGTGTTTGTGTTTCAGTCGCTCACACAACACACACAATAAGCAAACCATGAACATATTATTTACCCTACAACAGGGATCCCTCACGCTTGTGCGACACAGAGAGCACCATAGGACAACAACATAACCACAAGCAAATTAAACCAATCATAGCAATTCACCAATTACCAATAGGACAACGAAAATCTACTCAGACATCATAGGATGGCAACACATCATTGGATAATAATATGGAGCATAAAGCACCATGTTCAAGTAGAGGGTACAGTGGATTGCGGGAGAGTGGACCGTTGAATATAGATGGGGGAAGGTGATGGAGATGTTGGTGAAGATGACCAGTGTTGGTGTAGATCGCGGTGATGATGATGGCCCCCGGCGGCGTTCTGGCGCCACCGGAAGCAAGAGGGAGAGAGACCCCCTCCCCTTCTTCTTCTTCATCATTGACCTTCTCCCTAGATGGGAGAAGGGTTTCCCCTCTGGTCCATGGTCTCCATGGCGTGGGAGGGGCGAGAGCCCCTCCGAGATTGGATATATCTCTCTGTCTCTCTCCGTTTCTGCATTCCCAGATTTTGCCCTTTCACTGTTTCTTATATATTCGGAGATCCGTAACTCTGATTGGATTGAAACCTTCGCCAAGATTTTTCTCTGAAAATTAGCTTTCTTGCGGCAAAAGAAGAGCATCAACCGCGCTACGGGGTGCCCACGAGGGTCAGGGGGGCGCTCACCCCCCTGGGGCACGCCCCCTGCCTCTTGGCCCCTTCGGGCACCGTCTCGTGTTGATTCTTCTACCCCAAAATCATAAATATTCTAAAAATATTCTCCGTCCGTTTTTATCCCGTTTGGACTCCATTTGATATGGGGATTCTGTGAAACATAAAACATGCAACAAACAGGAACCGGCACTGGGCACTGGATCAATATGTTAGTCCCAAAAATAGTATAAAAACTTGCCAACAGTATATAAAAGTTGAATAATATTGGCATGGAACAATCAAAAATTATAGATACGACGGAGACGTATCAGAATTCCCAAGCTTACTTCCTGCTCGTCCCCGAGTAGGTAAATGATAAAAAAGAAATTTTTTTATGTGGAATGCTACCTAGCATAATCATGGCATGAATATTAAGACATGAGTGATTCAAAGCAATAGTATATCATTTGACATTAAGACGATAATACTTCAAGCGTACTAATAAAGCAATCATGTCTTTTCAAAACAACATGGCCAAAGAAAGTTATCCCTACAAAATCATATAGTTTGTGTATGCTCCATCTTTACCACACAAAGTATTTAAATCATGCACAACCCTGGTTTTAGCCAAGCAATTGTTTCATACTTTAGTATTCTCAAACTTTTTCAACTTTCACGCAATACATGAGCGTGAGCCATGGATATAGCACTATAGGTGGAATAGAATATGATGGTGGGGGTTATGTGGAGAAGACAAAAAATGAGAAAGTCTCACATCGACGCGGCTAATGAACGGGCTATGGAGATGCCCATCAATTGATGTCAATGTGAGGAGTAGGGATTTCCATGCAACGGATGCACTAAGAGCTATAAGTGTATGAAAGCTCGAACTGGAAACTAAGTGGGTGTGCACCCAACTTGCTTGCTCATGAAGAGCTCGGGCATTTGAGGAAGCCCATCATCGGAATATACAAGCCAATTTCTATAATGAAAATTCCCACTAGTATATGAAAGTGACAATATAGGAGACTCTCTATATGAAGAACATGGTGCTACTCTGAAGCACAAGTGTGGTAAAAGGATAGTAACATTGCCCCTTCTCTCTTTTTCTCTCATTTTTTCCTCTTTTTTTATTTTTTATTTGGGCTTCTTTGGCCTTTTTTATTTTCCATAAAGTTCGGAGACTCATCCCGACTTGTGCGGGAATCATAGTCTCCATCATCCTTTCCTTACTGGGGCAATGCTCTAATAATGATGATCATCACACTTTTATTTACTTACAACTCAATATTACAACTCGATACTAGAACAAAGATATGACTCTACATGAAGGCCTCCAGTAGTGTACCGGGATGTGCAATGATCTAGCATAGCAAAGATATCAAAAAACAGACAAGCCATGAAAACATCATGCTAGCTATCTTACGATCATGCGAGGCAATATGACAATGAATGCTCAAGTCATGTATATGATGATGATGGAAGTTGCATGGCAATATATCTCGGAATGGCTATGGAAATGCCATGATAGGTAGGTGTGGTGGCTGTTTTGAGGAAGATATAAGGAGGCTTATGTGTGATAGAGCGTATCGTATCACGGGTTTTGGATGCACCGGCGAAGTTTGCACCAACTCTCGAGGTGAGAAAGGGCAATGCACGGTACCGAAGAGGCTAGCAATCATGGAAGGGTAAGAGTGCGTATAATCCATGGACTCAACATTAGCCATAAAGAACTCACATACTTATTGCAAAAATTTATAGCTACTGTAATATAACTTTTCCATGGCTTAATCCACTGATAGAAATTGATAGTTTCATCAAAACAAGCAAACTATGCATCAAAAATAGAATCTGTCAAAAATAGAACAGTCTGTAGTAATCTGAATATTCACCATACTTATGGTACCCCAAAAATTCTGCCACAATTAGGAAAAATAAACAATTTGTAAAGAAAGACAGTGCAATAAGTTTCAGAACTGTTTGACGTTCCGGTAAAAAATGTAAAATCGCGCACTACAAACAAAGTTTCTGTCCTGCACCACACAAACCAACAAGCATTGTAAACATCCTAAAGGCAAACCTTGGCATATAATTTTTATAATACAATGGAATTGTACAAGGGGATAATTATTTTTGTTGAAAAGTTTCTATAATTAAGATCCACAAAGTTTCCGTGAGCATGAACAAAGTTCAAGGAGCTCTCCCACTTCAACAATGCTTGTCTCTCTCACTTTCACTTTCCTTTTTGAAAAGTTTTGGGTTCTCCTCTTTTTTTTTAGACTATATAAAAGCACTCAACAGAATGACTCTCTAAAACTTCCGGGTTTTCTCCCTGGCAGCGCTTTCTTTAAAGCCATTAAGCTAGGCATAAAGTGCTCAAGTAATGGATCCACCCGGATCCCAAGGTATATCAAAGCCAATTTTAATTAACAATGATTTGTAATTTAGTAGTGAGCGCAAAGTAACATATATCAAGAAATGACTAAGTCTAACTCTCTTCCTATGCATCAGCATGTCATAAAAGAACAATTCATGCACACATAGTAAAGGCCAATGCATAGTATAAACAGTTTCTTGCAATTTTATCATATTTGAAACATAGAGAGGTGGAGATATAGTTCCTCTCTCATAATAATTGCAAGTAGGAGCAGCAGGCACATGCATATTATATCTATCAAAATCATCATGTGCAACGGTAAAATGCAACCCATCAACATAATCCTTAATAAGCACAAACTTCTCCAGTATAGTGTAGTTTGGAGAATTCAAAAAGATAATAGGACTATCATGCGTGGGTGTAATAGCAACAATTTTATGTTTAACATAAGGAACTATAGCAAGTTCATCTCCATAAGCATCATTCATATTGGCATCTTGGCCACAAGCATAGCATGCATCATCAAAAAGGGATATTTCAAACGAATTAAAGGGATCATAGCAACCATCATAGCAATCATCCTTCGGTAAGCACGAAGGGGAATTAAACAATGTATGAGTTGAAGAGTTACTCTCATTAGAAGGTGGGCACGGGTAGCTAATCCGCTCTTCCTCCTTTTGTTCTTCGCTCTCCTCATCATCTTTTTCATCCAATGAGCTCACAGTTTCAATAATTTCCTCTACCATAGTTTCCTGCAAAATATTAGTCTCTTCTTAGACAGCGGAGACTTTCACAATAAATGCATCAATATTGGAATTGTATTCATAATTATCATAACAATATTTAAGTATAGAAAAAATTTCAGGTCTGTAAACAGCATCATCAAGATTTCACACTCTTTAAACAAAGATTCAATTTCATAAGCACCCATAAAAGCAACAAATTCTTCTATTTGTTCCACATCATAGTAATCATATATACCATTAGCATAAGAAGCTAAGGTTTCATTATCATTAAATTTGCATGAAAAGGGAAGGTGTGGAGCCTTCATCCTAGAGCAACAAGTATAATCATATATCAAGCATAGTTGCCGAGCATACCAATGCAACATACAAATTTGATCCCATAATAGTTTCCCTTTTTGTGTCAAGCGATAATCCCTAAAGTATTCACGTCGATCCAACGTGTATCCCATAACATAATTGAATGGGGTTTTCTCAGGATTATCAAAGTAGTACATAATATCTTTCACATAATGAGCATCGAGGATTTTAGGAGGTTCCCCATCTCCATGAGTAGCAAGTACACCTAATTTTTTTGGTATTTCGTGTTCCATATCCATAACTAAAGATAGAGAACAACTAAGAACAGCAAATAAAATTACTTAGTGATAAAGCAAACAAGCACACACGAGAATAATCACCCCACGCTATGACTCCCCGACAACGACGCTGGAAAAAGGTCTTGATAACCCACAAGTATAGGGGATCAATTGTAGCCTCTTTCGATAAGTAAGAGTGTCGAACCCAACGAGGAGCTAAAGGTAGAACAAATATTCCCTCAAGTTCTATCGACCACCGATACAACTCTACGCACGCTTAGCGTTCGCTTTACCTAGAACAAGTATGAAACTAGAAGTACTTTGTAGGTGTTGCTGGATAGGTTTGCAAGATAATAAAGAGCACGTAAATAAAAAGTAGGGGATGTTTAGATAAAGAAGCAATAAATTTAGTATAGTGAGTGTGGAAAAGTGGTGGTAGGAGTTGTGAAATTGTCCCTAAGCAATTGACTACTTTACTAGACCGATAGCAAGTTTTATGTGTGAGAGGCATAAGCTAACATACTTTCTATTCTTGGATCATATGCACTTATGATTGGAACTCTAGCAACCATCCGCAACTACTAAAGATCATTAAGGTAAAACACAACCATAGCATTAAAGTATCAAGTCCTCTTTATTCCCATACGCCATGACCCACTTATCCGTGTTTGTGTTTCAGTCACTCATGCAATGCAGACAATAAGCAAACCATGAACATATTGCAAACCCTGCAGCAGGGATCCCTCACGCTTGCGCGACACGGAGAGCACCCACTACAAAAAATATGTCAACTAGTGACCTTCTGTCAGTGACCCTGGAAGAATTGGTCATAGATCTATGACCATATGAGACCAATTGGTCAAAAGCTGTTCGGGGGGCTCCAGACCCTAAACCATTGTGACCATTTTGGTCTGAAAGGTCGTAATTTCCTTACACGAAATGGTCACAAAGCAAACATTGCTGGCCCGCTGCCTTATTTCTAGGTGTTAACGACCAATATAGATGGTCATAGCCTTGTAGATTGTGGTGGGTTGTGATCACTAGGCGCCATCTCATCAGTTTGCCTATGTGTCATGTCCATGTGTCAATTTTTGCCCTAGGTTGTGAAGCAACCTATATTTCTGTTATTCCAAAAATTCCCAAAAAAATCTCATAAATTGTTTGGATCATATCTTCATCAAATATGTCAAAAACCTTCCTTGCCTAGTTCATAAATAACTCAACAATATTCATTTTCCTATTCTGTTCAGAGCAGCACTTTGTGAAGGAAGTGTTATTTATATATTCTTGATTTCCCAAAAAATTTGTGAAGACGGTCTTCTTAGTAACTGATCATCCTCAGCCAAAACTCACGCCCATTAGCCATGTGCATCTCCCGTACCGCAAATCAAACACTTGGCTGCTTATTCATGTTTGAGCATCGATCGGTCTCCTCGTGAGAATCTTATGTTATAATTTTCTTCCTGGCATCTACCTAGAGAGTGAACAACCCACTAGACATGCCTAGGCTGCCCAGAACGCATGGCAACGCCACGGTCACGCGGTGACCACGCGGCGGGCATGCGAGCTTATGCGCTCTAGAGTTGGGGCCCTCAGCCACCATCCAAACCTCGATGTATCACCATGAAACCATGTATTTCTGATTAAATAGATACTTATTTACCTAGAAATGATTTTTGGAAAAAATAAAGACCAAACTATGAGGCACCTGCAGTTCAAATTTGACCCGCTTCCAGCTGAATCAGCAGGAATTTGTCTTTTTCACCAGAGGTGGATCAAAACTTTTGACACCCAACCATTTTGTCAATTTTGCATTATATATGGCCTAGTATTTGATAAAATTGATTAGGTCCAATTTTGCAACAAATATATGGTAGATCCTTCACAAAAAAACTCATTTTGGGCCCTCGAAAAAATGGAAAATGAATTTTTCGTCCAAAGAAAATTAAAACTTCCTTGGTCAACATTGTTTGTCATTCCAATATGCACCCATGCACATGATATGAGGTCATTTGTACAAACTATGCCATGAATGTGGCCATAAGATTGATCATTTGGCTTGAAAGCCATGAATCTTCACACATGATAGCTCATTTCTGAGAACACTTTTTTAAAATAATTACCGTATTTTAATTTTATTATTTTTCCTGGAACATTGGTCACATATAATGACACAATGCGGAGGTTTTCCAATTTTTTGATTTTTTTTGAATTTTTTATGCCCGTTTCAAAATGCGGTCAAAACGGCGGGCTTGACTATTCCTATCTAGTGGTTGAATCTTGGATTTGTTACCGATACAACTCTACGCACGCTTAGCGTTCGCTTTACCTAGAACAAGTATGAAACTAGAAGTACTTTGTAGGTGTTGCTGGATAGGTTTGCAAGATAATAAAGAGCACGTAAATAAAAAGTAGGGGCTGTTTAGATAAAGAAGCAATAAATTTAGTATAGTGAGTGTGGAAAAGTGGTGGTAGGAGTTGTGAAATTGTCCCTAAGCAATTGACTACTTTACTAGACCGATAGCAAGTTTTATGTGTGAGAGGCATAAGCTAACATACTTTCTATTCTTGGATCATATGCACTTATGATTGGAACTCTAGCAAGCATCCGCAACTACTAAAGATCATTAAGGTAAAACACAACCATAGCATTAAAGTATCAAGTCCTCTTTATTCCCATACGCCATGACCCACTTATCCGTGTTTGTGTTTCAGTCACTCATGCAATGCAGACAATAAGCAAACCATGAACATATTGCAAACCTTGCAGCAGGGATCCCTCACGCTTGCACGACACGGAGAGCACCCACTACAAAAAATATGTCAACTAGTGACCTTCTGTCAGTGACCCTGGAAGAATTGGTCATAGATCTATGACCATATGAGACCAATTGGTCAAAAGCTGTTCGGGGGGCTCCAGACCCTAAACCATTGTGACCATTTTGGTTTGAAAGGTCGTAATTTCCTTACACGAAATGGTCACAAAGCAAACATTGCTAGTCCGCTGCCTTATTTCTAGTTGTTAACGACCAATATAGATGGTCATAGCCTTGTAGATTGTGGTGGGTTGTGATGACTAGGCGCCATCTCATCAGTTTGCCTATGTGTCATGTCCATGTGTCAATTTTTGCCCTAGGTTGTGAAGCAACCTATATTTCTGTTATTCCAAAAATTCCCAAAAAAATCTCATAAATTGTTTGGATCATATCTTCATCAAATATGTCAAAAACCTTCCTTGCCTAGTTCATAAATAACTCAACAATATTCATTTTCCTATTCTGTTCAGAGCAGCACTTTGTGAAGGAAGTGTTATTTATATATTCTTGATTTCCCTAAAAATTTGTGAAGACGGTCTTCTTAGTAACTGATCATCATCAGCCAAAACTCATGCCCATTAGCCATGTGCATCTCCCGTACCGCAAATCAAACACTTGGCTGCTTATTCATGTTTGAGCATCGATCGGTCTCCTCGTGAGAATCTTATATTATAATTTTCTTCCTGGCATCTACCTAGAGAGTGAACAACCCACTAGACATGCCTAGGCTGCCCAGAACGCATGGCAACGCCACGGTCACGCGGTGACCACGCGGCGGGCATGCGAGCTTATGCGCTCTAGAGTTAGGACCCTCAGCCACCATCCAAACCTCGATGTCTCGCCATGAAACCATGTATTTCTGATTAAATAGATACTTATTTACCTAGAAATGATTTTTGGAAAAAATAAAGACCAAACTATGAGGCACCTGCAGTTCAAATTTGACCAGCTTCCAACTGAATCAGTGGGAATTTGTCTTTTTCACCAGAGGTGGATCAAAACTTTTGACACCCAACCATTTTGTCAATTTTGCATTATATATGGCCTAGTATTTGATAAAATTGATTAGGTCCAATTTTGCAACAAATATATGGTAGATCCTTCACAAAAAAACTCATTTTGGGCCCTCGAAAAAATGGAAAATGAATTTTTCGTCCAAAGAAAATTAAAACTTCCTTGGTCAACATTGTTTGTCATTCCAATATGCACCCATGCACATGATATGAGGTCATTTGTACAAACTATGCCATGAATGTGGCCATAAGATTGATCATTTGGCTTGAAAGCCATGAATCTTCACACATGATAGCTCATTTCTGAGAACACTTTTTTAAAATAATTACCGTATTTTAATTTTATTATTTTTCCTGGAACATTGGTCACATATAATGACACAATGCGGAGGTTTTCCAATTTTTTGATTTTTTTTGAATTTTTTATGCCCGTTTCAAAATGCGGTCAAAACGGCGGGCTTGACTATTCCTATCTAGTGGTTGAATCTTGGATTTGTTACCGATACAACTCTACGCACGCTTAGCGTTCGCTTTACCTAGAACAAGTATGAAACTAGAAGTACTTTGTAGGTGTTGCTGGATAGGTTTGCAAGATAATAAAGAGCACGTAAATAAAAAGTAGGGGCTGTTTAGATAAAGAAGCAATAAATTTAGTATAGTGAGTGTGGAAAAGTGGTGGTAGGAGTTGTGAAATTGTCCCTAAGCAATTGACTACTTTACTAGACCGATAGCAAGTTTTATGTGTGAGAGGCATAAGCTAACATACTTTCTATTCTTGGAACATATGCACTTATGATCGGAACTCTAGCAAGCATCCGCAACTACTAAAGATCATTAAGGTAAAACACAACCATAGCATTAAAGTATCAAGTCCTCTTTATTCCCATACGCCATGACCCACTTATCCGTGTTTGTGTTTCAGTCACTCATGCAATGCAGACAATAAGCAAACCATGAACATATTGCAAACCCTGCAGCAGGGATCCCTCACGCTTGTGCGACACGGAGAGCACCCACTACAAAAAATATGTCAACTAGTGACCTTCTGTCAGTGACCCTGGAAGAATTGGTCATAGATCTATGACCATATGAGACCAATTGGTCAAAAGCTGTTCGGGGGGCTCCAGTCCCTAAACCATTGTGACCATTTTTGTCTGAAAGGTCGTAATTTCCTTACACGAAATGGTCACAAAGCAAACATTGCTGGTCCGTTGCCTTATTTCTAGTTGTTAACGACCAATATAGATGGTCATAGCCTTGTAGATTGTGGTGGGTTGTGATGACTAGGCGCCATCTCATCAGTTTGCCTATGTGTCATGTCCATGTGTCAATTTTTGCCCTAGGTTGTGAAGCAACCTATATTTCTGTTATTCCAAAAATTCCCAAAAATATCTCATAAATTGTTTGGATCATATCTTCATCAAATATGTCAAAAACCTTC
Source organism: Triticum aestivum (assembly GCF_018294505.1). NCBI lineage: Eukaryota > Viridiplantae > Streptophyta > Magnoliopsida > Poales > Poaceae > Triticum > Triticum aestivum. The sequence continues at coordinate 534,785,007 of NC_057801.1, read as the reverse complement.
CTTGCCTAGTTCATAAATAACTCAACAATATTCATTTTCCTATTTTGTTCAGAGCAGCACTTTGTGAAGGAAGTGTTATTTATATATTCTTGATTTCCCTAAAAATTTGTGAAGATGGTCTTCTTAGTAACTGATCATCCTCACCCAAAACTCACGCCCATTAGCCATGTGCATTTCCCGTACCGCAAATCAAACACTTGGTTGCTTATTCATGTTTGAGCATCGATCGGTCTCCTCGTGAGAATCTTATGTTATAATTTTCTTCCTGGCATCTACCTAGAGAGTGAACAACCCACTAGACATGCCTAGGCTGCCCAGAACGCATGGCAACGCCACGGTCACGCGGTGACCACGCGGCGGGCATGCGAGCTTATGCGCTCTAGAGTTGGGGCCCTCAGCCACCATCCAAACCTCGATGTCTCGCCATGAAACCATGTATTTCTGATTAAATAGATACTTATTTACCTAGAAATGATTTTTGGAAAAAATAAAGACCAAACTATGAGGCACCTGCAGTTCAAATTTGACCCGCTTCCAACTGAATCAGCGGGAATTTGTCTTTTTCATGAGAGGTGGATCAAAACTTTTGACACCCAACCATTTTGTCAATTTTGCATTATATATGGCCTAGTATTTGATAAAATTGATTAGGTCCAATTTTGCAACAAATATATGGTAGATCCTTCACAAAAAAACTCAAAAAATGGAAAATGAATTTTTCGTCCAAAGAAAATTAAAACTTCCTTAGTCAACATTGTTTGTCATTCCAATATGCACCCATGCACATGATATGAGGTCATTTGTACAAACTATGCCATGAATGTGGCCATAAGATTGATCATTTGGCTTTAAAGCCATGAATCTTCACACATGATAGCTCAGTTCTGAGAACATTTTTTTAAAATAATTACCGTATTTTAATTTTATTATTTTTCCTGGAAAATTGGTCACATATAATGACACAATGCGGAGGTTTTCCTATTTTTCATTTTTTTTGAATTTTTTATGCCCGTTTCAAAATGCGATCAAAACGGCGGGCTTGACTATTCCTATCTAGTGGTTGAATGTTGGATTTGTTACCGATACAACTCTACGCACGCTTAGCGTTCGCTTTACCTAGAACAAGTATGAAACTAGAAGTACTTTGTAGGTGTTGCTGGATAGGTTTGCAAGATAATAAAGAGCACGTAAATAAAAAGTAGGGGCTGTTTAGATAAAGAAGCTATAAATTTAGTATAGTGAGTGTGGAAAAGTGGTGGTAGGAGTTGTGAAATTGTCCCTAAGCAATTGACTACTTTACTAGACCGATAGCAAGTTTTATGTGTGAGAGGCATAAGCTAACATACTTTCTATTCTTGGATCATATGCACTTATGATTGGAACTCTAGCAAGCATCCGCAACTACTAAAGATCATTAAGGTAAAACACAACCATAGAATTAAAGTATCAAGTCCTCTTTATTCCCATACGCCATGACCCACTTATCCGTGTTTGTGTTTCAGTCACTCATGCAATGCAGACAATAAGCAAACCATGAACATATTGCAAACCCTGCAGCAGGGATCCCTCACGCTTGCGCGACACGGAGAGCACCCACTACAAAAAATATGTCAACTAGTGACCTTCTGTCAGTGACCCTGGAAGAATTGGTCATAGATCTATGACCATATGAGACCAATTGGTCAAAAGCTGTTCGGGGGGCTCCAGACCCTAAACCATTGTGACCATTTTTGTCTGAAAGGTCGTAATTTCCTTACATGAAATGGTCACAAAGCAAACATTGCTAGTCCGCTGCCTTATTTCTAGTTGTTAACGACCAATATAGATGGTCATAGCCTTGTAGATTGTGGTGGGTTGTGATGACTAGGCGCCATCTCATCAGTTTGCCTATGTGTCATGTCCATGTGTCAATTTTTGCCCTAGGTTGTGAAGCAACCTATATTTTTGTTATTCCAAAAATTCCCAAAAAAATCTCATAAATTGTTTGGATCATATCTTCATCAAATATGTTAAAAACCTTCCTTGCCTAGTTCATAAATAACTCAACAATATTCATTTTCCTATTCTGTTCAAAGCAGCACTTTGTGAAGGAAGTGTTATTTATATATTCTTGATTTCCCTAAAAATTTGTGAAGACGGTCTTCTTAGTAACTGATCATCCTCAGCCAAAACTCACGCCCATTAGCCATGTGCATTTCCCGTATCGCAAATCAAACACTTGGCTGCTTATTCATGTTTGAGCATCGGTCGGTCTCCTCGTGAGAATCTTATGTTATAATTTTCTTCCTAGCATCTACCTAGAGAGTGAACAACCCACTAGACATGCCTAGGCTGCCCAGAACGCATGGCAACGCCACGGTCACGCGGTGACCACGCGGCGGGCATGCGAGCTTATGCGCTCTAGAGTTGGCGCCCTCAGCCACCATCCAAACCTCGATGTCTCGCCATGAAACCATGTATTTCTGATTAAATAGATACTTATTTACCTAGAAATGATTTTTGGAAAAAATAAAGATCAAACTATGAGGCACCTGCAGTTCAAATTTGACCCGCTTCCAGCTGAATCAGCGGGAATTTGTCGTTTTCACCAGAGGTGGATCAAAACTTTTGACACCCAACCATTTTGTCAATTTTGCATTATATATGGCCTAGTATTTGATAAAATTGATTAGGTCCAATTTTGCAACAAATATATGGTAGATCCTTCACAAAAAAACTCATTTTGGGCCCTCGAAAAAATGGAAAATGAATTTTTCGTCCAAAGAAAATTAAAAATTTCTTGGTCAACATTGTTTGTCATTCCAATATGCACCTATGCACATGATATGAGGTCATTTGTACAAACTATGCCATGAATGTGGCCATAAGAGTGATCATTTGGCTTGAAAGCCATGAATCTTCACACATGATAGCTCATTTCTGAAAACACTTTTTTAAAATAATTACCGTATTTTAATTTATTATTTTTCCTGGAAAATTGGTCACATATAATGACACAATGCGGAGGTTTTCCAATTTTTTGATTTATTTTTGAATTTTTTATGCCCGTTTCAAAATGCGGTCAAAACGGCGGGCTTGACTATTCCTATCTAGTGGTTGAATCTTGGATTTGTTACCGATACAACTCTACGCACGCTTAGCGTTCGCTTTACCTAGAACAAGTATGAAACTAGAAGTACTTTGTAGGTGTTGCTGGATAGGTTTGCAAGATAATAAAGAGCACGTAAATAAAAAGTAGGGGCTGTTTAGATAAAGAAGCAATAAATTTAGTATAGTGAGTGTGGAAAAGTGGTGATAGGAGTTGTGAAATTGTCCCTAAGCAATTGACTACTTTACTAGACCGATAGCAAGTTTTATGTGTGAGAGGCATAAGCTAACATACTTTCTATTCTTGGATCATATGCACTTATGATAGGAACTCTAGCAAGCATCCGCAACTACTAAAGATCAATAAGGTAAAACACAACCATAGCATTAAAGTATCAAGTCCTCTTTATTCCCATACGCCATGACCCACTTATCCGTGTTTGTGTTTCAGTCACTCATGCAATGCAGACAATAAGCAAACCATGAACATATTGCAAACCCTGCAGCAGGGATCCCTCACGCTTGCGCGACACGGAGAGCACCCACTACAAAAAATATGTCAACTAGTGACCTTCTGTTAGTGACCCTGGAAGAATTGGTCATAGATCTATGACCATATGAGACCAATTGGTCAAAAGCTGTTCGGGGGGCTCCAGACCCTAAACCATTGTGACCATTTTGGTCTGAAAGGTCGTAATCTCCTTACACGAAATGGTCACAAAGCAAACATTGCTGGTTCGCTGCCTTATTTCTAGTTGTTAACGACCAATATAGATGGTCATAGCCTTGTAGATTGTGGTGGGTTGTGATGACTAGGCGCCATCTCATCAGTTTGCCTATGTGTCATGTCCATGTGTCAATTTTTGCCCTAGGTTGTGAAGCAACCTATATTTCTGTTATTCCAAAAATTCCCAAGAAAATCTCATAAATTGTTTGGATCATATCTTCATCAAATATGTCAAAAACCTTCCTTGCCTAGTTCATAAATAACTCAACAATATTCATTTTCCTATTCTGTTCAGAGCAGCACTTTGTGAAGGAAGTGTTATTTATATATTCTTGATTTCCCTAAAAATTTGTGAAGACGGTCTTCTTAGTAACTGATCATCCTCAGCCAAAACTCACGCCCATTAGCCATGTGCATCTCCCGTACCGCAAATCAAACACTTGGCTGCTTATTCATGTTTGAGCATCGATCGGTCTCCTCGTGAGAATCTTATGTTATAATTTTCTTCCTGGCATCTACCTAGAGAGTGAACAACCCACTAGACATGCCTAGGCTGCCCAGAACACATGGCAACGCCACGGTCACGCGGTGACCACGCGGCGGGCATGCGAGCTTATGCGCTCTAGAGTTAGGGCCCTCAGCCACCATCCAAACCTCGATGTCTCGCCATGAAACCATGTATTTCTGATTAAATAGATACTTATTTATCTAGAAATGATTTTTGGAAAAAATAAAGACCAAACTATGAGGCACCTGCAGTTCAAATTTGACCCGCTTCCAACTGAATCAGCGGGAATTTGTCTTTTTCACCAGAGGTGGATCAAAACTTTTGACACCCAACCATTTTGTCAATTTTGCATTATATATGGCCTAGTATTTGATAAAATTGATTAGGTCCAATTTTGCAACAAATATATGGTAGATCCTTCACAAAAAAACTCATTTTGGGCCCTCGAAAAAATGGAAAATGAATTTTTCGTCCAAAAAAAATTAAAACTTCCTTGGTCAACATTGTTTGTCATTCCAATATGCACCCATGCACATGATATGAGGTCATTTGTACAAACTATGCCATGAATGTGGCCATAAGATTGATCATTTGGCTTGAAAGCCATGAATCTTCACACATCATAGCTCATTTCTGAGAACACTTTTTTAAAATAATTACCGTATTTTAATTTTATTATTTTTCCTGGAAAATTGGTCACATATAATGACACAATGCGGAGGTTTTCCAATTTTTTGATTTTTTTTGAATTTTTTATGCCCGTCTCAAAATGCGGTCAAAACGGCGGGCTTGACTATTCCTATCTAGTGGTTGAATCTTGGATTTGTTACCGATACAACTCTACGCACGCTTAGCGTTCGCTTTACCTAGAACAAGTATGAAACTAGAAGTACTTTGTAGGTGTTGCTGGATAGGTTTGCAAGATAATAAAGAGCACGTAAATAAAAAGTAGGGGCTGTTTAGATAAAGAAGCAATAAATTTAGTATAGTGAGTGTGGAAAAGTGGTGGTAGGAGTTGTGAAATTGTCCCTAAGCAATTGACTACTTTACTAGACCGATAGCAAGTTTTATGTGTGAGAGGCATAAGCTAACATACTTTCTATTCTTGGAACATATGCACTTATGATCGGAACTCTGGCAAGCATCCGCAACTACTAAAAATCATTAAGGTAAAACACAACCATAGCATTAAAGTATCAAGTCCTCTTTATTCCCATACGCCATGACCCACTTATCCGTGTTTGTGTTTCAGTCACTCATGCAATGCAGACAATAAGCAAACCATGAACATATTGCAAACCCTGCAGCAGGGATCCCTCACGCTTGGGCGACACGGAGAGCACCCACTACAAAAAATATGTCAACTAGTGACCTTCTGTCAGTGACCCTGGAAGAATTGGTCATAGATCTATGACCATATGAGACCAATTGGTCAAAAGCTGTTCGGGGGGCTCCAGACCCTAAACCATTGTGATCATTTTTGTCTGAAAGGTCATAATTTCCTTACACGAAATGGTCATAAAGCAAACATTGCTGGTCCGCTGCCTTATTTCTAGTTGTTAACGACCAATATAGATGGTCATAGCCTTGTAGATTGTGGTGGGTTGTGATGACTAGGCGCCATCTCATCAGTTTGCCTATGTGTCATGTCCATGTGCCAAGTTTTGCCCTAGGTTGTGAAGCAACCTATATTTCTGTTATTCCAAAAATTCCCAAAAAAATCTCATAAATTGTTTGGATCATATCTTCATCAAATATGTCAAAAACCTTCCTTGCCTAGTTAATAAATAACTCAACAATATTCATTTTCCTATTCTGTTCAGAGCAGCACTTTCTGAAGGAAGTGTTATTTATATATTCTTGATTTCCCTAAAAATTTGTGAAGACGGTCTTCTTAGTAACTGATCATCCTCACCCAAAACTCACGCCCATTAGCCATGTGCATTTCCCGTACCGCAAATCAAACACTTGGTTGCTTATTCATGTTTGAGCATCGATCGGTCTCCTCGTGAGAATCTTATGTTATAATTTTGTTCCTGGCTTCTACCTAGAGAGTGAACAACCCACTAGACATGCCTAGGCTGCCCAAAACGCATGGCAATGCCACGGTCACGCGGTGACCACGCGGCGGGCATGCGAGCTTATGCGCTCTAGAGTTGGGGCCCTCAGCCACCATCCAAACCTCGATGTCTCGCCATGAAACCATCTATTTCTGATTAAATAGATACTTATTTACCTAGAAATGATTTTTGGAAAAAATAAAGACCAAACTATGAGGCACCTGCAGTTCAAATTTGACCCGCTTCCAACTGAATCAGCGGGAATTTGTCTTTTTCACCAGAGGTGGATCAAAACTTTTGACACCCAACCATTTTGTCAATTTTGCATTATATATGGCCTAGTATTTGATAAAATTGATTAGGTCCAATTTTGCAACAAATATATGGTAGATCCTTCACAAAAAAACTCATTTTGGGCCCTCGAAAAAATGGAAAATGAATTTTTCGTCCAAAGAAAATTAAAACTTCCTTGGTCAACATTGTTTGTCATTCCAATATGCACCCATGCACATGATATGAGGTCATTTGTACAAACTATGCCATGAATGTGGCCATAAGATTGATCATTTGGCTTTAAAGCCATGAATCTTCACACATGATAGCTCATTTCTGAGAACACTTTTTTAAAATAATTACCGTATTTTAATTTTATTATTTTTCCTGGAAAATTGGTCACATATAATGACACAATGCGGAGGTTTTCCTATTTTCTCTTTTTTTTTGAATTTTTTTTGCCCATTTCAAAATGCGATCAAAACGGCGGGGTTGACTATTCCTATCTAGTGGTTGAATGTTGGATTTGTTACCGATACAACTCTATGCACGCTTAGCGTTCGCTTTACCTAGAACAAGTATGAAACTAGAAGTACTTTGTAGGTGTTGCTGGATAGGTTTGCAAGATAATAAAGAGCACGTAAATAAAAAGTAGGGGCTGTTTAGATAAAGAAGCAATAAATTTAGTATAGTGAGTGTGGAAAAGTGGTGGTAGGAGTTGTGAAATTGTCCCTAAGCAATTGACTACTTTACTAGACCGATAGCAAGTTTTATGTGTGAGAGGCATAAGCTAACATACTTTCTATTCTTGGATCATATGCACTTATGATTGGAACTCTAGCAAGCATCCGCAACTACTAAAGATCATTAAGGTAAAACACAACCATAGCATTAAAGTATCAAGTCCTCTTTATTCCCATACGCCATGACCCACTTATCCGTGTTTGTGTTTCAGTCACTCATGCAATGCAGACAATAAGCAAACCATGAACATATTGCAAACCCTGCAGCAGGGATCCCTCACGCTTGCGCGACACGGAGAGCACCCACTACAAAAAATATGTCAACTAGTGACCTTCTGTTAGTGACCCTGGAAGAATTGGTCATAGATCTATGACCATATGAGACCAATTGGTCAAAAGCTGTTCGGGGGGCTCCAGACCCTAAACCATTGTGACCATTTTGGTCTGAAAGGTCGTAATTTCCTTACACGAAATGGTCACAAAGCAAACATTGCTGGTCCGCTGCCTTATTTCTAGTTGTTAACGACCAATATAGATGGTCATAGCCTTGTAGATTGTGGTGGGTTGTGATGACTAGGCGCCATCTCATCAGTTTGCCTATGTGTCATGTCCATGTGTCAATTTTTGCCCTAGGTTGTGAAGCAACCTATATTTCTGTTATTCCAAAAATTCCCAAGAAAATCTCATAAATTGTTTGGATCATATCTTCATCAAATATGTCAAAAACCTTCCTTGCCTAGTTCATAAATAACTCAACAATATTCATTTTCCTATTCTGTTCAGAGCAGCACTTTGTGAAGGAAGTGTTATTTATATATTCTTGATTTCCCTAAAAATTTGTGAAGACGGTCTTCTTAGTAACTGATCATCCTCAGCCAAAACTCACGCCCATTAGCCATGTGCATCTCCCGTACCGCAAATCAAACACTTGGCTGCTTATTCATGTTTGAGCATCGATCGGTCTCCTCGTGAGAATCTTATGTTATAATTTTCTTCCTGGCATCTACCTAGAGAGTGAACAACCCACTAGACATGCCTAGGCTGCCCAGAACACATGGCAACGCCACGGTCACGCGGTGACCACGCGGCGGGCATGCGAGCTTATGCGCTCTAGAGTTAGGGCCCTCAGCCACCATCCAAACCTCGATGTCTCGCCATGAAACCATGTATTTCTGATTAAATAGATACTTATTTATCTAGAAATGATTTTTGGAAAAAATAAAGACCAAACTATGAGGCACCTGCAGTTCAAATTTGACCCGCTTCCAACTGAATCAGCGGGAATTTGTCTTTTTCACCAGAGGTGGATCAAAACTTTTGACACCCAACCATTTTGTCAATTTTGCATTATATATGGCCTAGTATTTGATAAAATTGATTAGGTCCAATTTTGCAACAAATATATGGTAGATCCTTCACAAAAAAACTCATTTTGGGCCCTCGAAAAAATGGAAAATGAATTTTTCGTCCAAAAAAAATTAAAACTTCCTTGGTCAACATTGTTTGTCATTCCAATATGCACCCATGCACATGATATGAGGTCATTTGTACAAACTATGCCATGAATGTGGCCATAAGATTGATCATTTGGCTTGAAAGCCATGAATCTTCACACAT
>NC_057801.1:534765353-534775982 GCF_018294505.1 Triticum aestivum | reverse complement strand
GGGAATTTGTCTTTTTCACCAGAGGTGGATCAAAACTTTTGACACCCAACCATTTTGTCAATTTTGCATTATATATGGCCTAGTATTTGATAAAATTGATTAGGTCCAATTTTGCAACAAATATATGGTAGATCCTTCACAAAAAAACTCATTTTGGGCCCTCGAAAAAATGGAAAATGAATTTTTCGTCCAAAGAAAATTAAAACTTCCTTGGTCAACATTGTTTGTCATTCCAATATGCACCCATGCACATGATATGAGGTCATTTGTACAAACTATGCCATGAATGTGGCCATAAGATTGATCATTTGGCTTTAAAGCCATGAATCTTCACACATGATAGCTCATTTCTGAGAACACTTTTTTAAAATAATTACCGTATTTTAATTTTATTATTTTTCCTGGAAAATTGGTCACATATAATGACACAATGCGGAGGTTTTCCTATTTTTTCTTTTTTTTTGAATTTTTTTTGCCCGTTTCAAAATGCGATCAAAACGGCGGGCTTGACTATTCCTATCTAGTGGTTGAATGTTGGATTTGTTACCGATACAACTCTATGCACGCTTAGCGTTCGCTTTACCTAGAACAAGTATGAAACTAGAAGTACTTTGTAGGTGTTGCTAGATAGGTTTGCAAGATAATAAAGAGCACGTAAATAAAAAGTAGGGGCTGTTTAGATAAAGAAGCAATAAATTTAGTATAGTGAGTGTGGAAAAGTGGTGATAGGAGTTGTGAAATTGTCCCTAAGCAATTGACTACTTTACTAGACCGATAGCAAGTTTTATGTGTGAGAGGCATAAGCTAACATACTTTCTATTCTTGGATCATATGCACTTATGATTGGAACTCTAGCAAGCATCCGCAACTACTAAAGATCATTAATGTAAAAACACAACCATAGCATTAAAGTATCAAGTCCTCTTTATTCCCATACGCCATGACCCACTTATCCGTGTTTGTGTTTCAGTCACTCATGCAATGCAGACAATAAGCAAACCATGAACATATTGCAAACCCTGCAGCAGGGATCCCTCACGCTTGCGCGACACGGAGAGCACCCACTACAAAAAATATGTCAACTAGTGACCTTCTGTTAGTGACCCTGGAAGAATTGGTCATAGATCTATGACCATATGAGACCAATTGGTCAAAAGCTGTTCGGGGGGCTCCAGACCCTAAACCATTGTGACCATTTTGGTCTGAAAGGTCGTAATTTCCTTACACGAAATGGTCACAAAGCAAACATTGCTGGTCCGCTGCCTTATTTCTAGTTGTTAACGACCAATATAGATGGTCATAGCCTTGTAGATTGTGGTGGGTTGTGATGACTAGGCGCCATCTCATCAGTTTGCCTATGTGTCATGTCCATGTGTCAATTTTTGCCCTAGGTTGTGAAGCAACCTATATTTCTGTTATTCCAAAAATTCCCAAGAAAATCTCATAAATTGTTTGGATCATATCTTCATCAAATATGTCAAAAACCTTCCTTGCCTAGTTCATAAATAACTCAACAATATTCATTTTCCTATTCTGTTCAGAGCAGCACTTTGTGAAGGAAGTGTTATTTATATATTCTTGATTTCCCTAAAAATTTGTGAAGACGGTCTTCTTAGTAACTGATCATCCTCAGCCAAAACTCACGCCCATTAGCCATGTGCATCTCCCGTACCGCAAATCAAACACTTGGCTGCTTATTCATGTTTGAGCATCGATCGGTCTCCTCGTGAGAATCTTATGTTATAATTTTCTTCCTGGCATCTACCTAGAGAGTGAACAACCCACTAGACATGCCTAGGCTGCCCAGAACACATGGCAACGCCACGGTCACGCGGTGACCACGCGGCGGGCATGCGAGCTTATGCGCTCTAGAGTTAGGGCCCTCAGCCACCATCCAAACCTCGATGTCTCGCCATGAAACCATGTATTTCTGATTAAATAGATACTTATTTATCTAGAAATGATTTTTGGAAAAAATAAAGACCAAACTATGAGGCACCTGCAGTTCAAATTTGACCCGCTTCCAACTGAATCAGCGGGAATTTGTCTTTTTCACCAGAGGTGGATCAAAACTTTTGACACCCAACCATTTTGTCAATTTTGCATTATATATGGCCTAGTATTTGATAAAATTGATTAGGTCCAATTTTGCAACAAATATATGGTAGATCCTTCACAAAAAAACTCATTTTGGGCCCTCGAAAAAATGGAAAATGAATTTTTCGTCCAAAAAAAATTAAAACTTCCTTGGTCAACATTGTTTGTCATTCCAATATGCACCCATGCACATGATATGAGGTCATTTGTACAAACTATGCCATGAATGTGGCCATAAGATTGATCATTTGGCTTGAAAGCCATGAATCTTCACACATGATAGCTCATTTCTGAGAACACTTTTTTAAAATAATTACCGTATTTTAATTTTATTATTTTTCCTGGAAAATTGGTCACATATAATGACACAATGCGGAGGTTTTCCAATTTTTTGACTTTTTTGAATTTTTTATGCCCGTCTCAAAATGTGGTCAAAACGGCGGGCTTGACTATTCCTATCTAGTGGTTGAATCTTGGATTTGTTACCGATACAACTCTACGCACGCTTAGCGTTCGCTTTACCTAGAACAAGTATGAAACTAGAAGTACTTTGTAGGTGTTGCTGGATAGGTTTGCAAGATAATAAAGAGCACGTAAATAAAAAGTAGGGGCTGTTTAGATAAAGAAGCAATAAATTTAGTATAGTGAGTGTGGAAAAGTGGTGGTAGGAGTTGTGAAATTGTCCCTAAGCAATTGACTACTTTACTAGACCGATAGCAAGTTTTATGTGTGAGAGGCATAAGCTAACATACTTTCTATTCTTGGAACATATGCACTTATGATCGGAACTCTGGCAAGCATCCGCAACTACTAAAGATCATTAAGGTAAAACACAACCATAGCATTAAAGTATCAAGTCCTCTTTATTCCCATACGCCATGACCCACTTATCCGTGTTTGTGTTTCAGTCACTCATGCAATGCAGACAATAAGCAAACCATGAACATATTGCAAACCCTGCAGCAGGGATCCCTCACGCTTGGGCGACACGGAGAGCACCCACTACAAAAAATATGTCAACTAGTGACCTTCTGTCAGTGACCCTGGAAGAATTGGTCATAGATCTATGACCATATGAGACCAATTGGTCAAAAGCTGTTCGGGGGGCTCCAGACCCTAAACCATTGTGATCATTTTGGTCTGAAAGGTCGTAATTTCCTTACACGAAATGGTCATAAAGCAAACATTGCTGGTCCGCTGCCTTATTTCTAGTTGTTAACGACCAATATAGATGGTCATAGCCTTGTAGATTGTGGTGGGTTGTGATGACTAGGCGCCATCTCATCAGTTTGCCTATGTGTCATGTCCATGTGCCAATTTTTGCCCAAGGTTGTGAAGCAACCTATATTTCTGTTATTCCAAAAATTCCCAAAAAAATCTCATAAATTGTTTGGATCATATCTTCATCAAATATGTCAAAAGCCTTCCTTGCCTAGTTAATAAATAACTCAACAATATTCATTTTCCTATTCTGTTCAGAGCAGCACTTTCTGAAGGAAGTGTTATTTATATATTCTTGATTTCCCTAAAAATTTGTGAAGACGGTCTTCTTAGTAACTGATCATCCTCACCCAAAACTCACGCCCATTAGCCATGTGCATTTCCCGTACCGCAAATCAAACACTTGGTTGCTTATTCATGTTTGAGCATCGATCGGTCTCCTCGTGAGAATCTTATGTTATAATTTTCTTCCTGGCTTCTACCTAGAGAGTGAACAACCCACTAGACATGCCTAGGCTGCCCAAAACGCATGGCAACGCCACGGTCACGCGGTGACCACGCGGCGGGCATGCGAGCTTATGCGCTCTAGAGTTGGGGCCCTCAGCCACCATCCAAACCTCGATGTCTCGCCATGAAACCATCTATTTCTGATTAAATAGATACTTATTTACCTAGAATGATTTTTGGAAAAAATAAAGACCAAACTATGAGGCACCTGCAGTTCAAATTTGACCCGCTTCCAACTGAATCAGTGGGAATTTGTCTTTTTCACCAGAGGTGGATCAAAACTTTTGACACCCAACCATTTTGTCAATTTTGCATTATATATGGCCTAGTATTTGATAAAATTGATTAGGTCCAATTTTGCAACAAATATATGGTAGATCCTTCACAAAAAAACTCATTTTGGGCCCTCGAAAAAATGGAAAATGAATTTTTCGTCCAAAGAAAATTAAAACTTCCTTGGTCAACATTGTTTGTCATTCCAATATGCACCCATGCACATGATATGAGGTCATTTGTACAAACTATGCCATGAATGTGGCCATAAGATTGATCATTTGGCTTTAAAGCCATGAATCTTCACACATGATAGCTCATTTCTGAGAACACTTTTTTAAAATAATTACCGTATTTTAATTTTATTATTTTTCCTGGAAAATTGGTCACATATAATGACACAATGCGGAGGTTTTCCTATTTTTTCTTTTTTTTTGAATTTTTTTTGCCCGTTTCAAAATGCGATCAAAACGGCGGGCTTGACTATTCCTATCTAGTGGTTGAATGTTGGATTTGTTACCGATACAACTCTATGCACGCTTAGCGTTCGCTTTACCTAGAACAAGTATGAAACTAGAAGTACTTTGTAGGTGTTGCTGGATAGGTTTGCAAGATAATAAAGAGCACGTAAATAAAAAGTAGGGGCTGTTTAGATAAAGAAGCAATAAATTTAGTATAGTGAGTGTGGAAAAGTGGTGGTAGGAGTTGTGAAATTGTCCCTAAGCAATTGACTACTTTACTAGACCGATAGCAAGTTTTATGTGTGAGAGGCATAAGCTAACATACTTTCTATTCTTGGATCATATGCACTTATGATCGGAACTCTAGCAAGCATCCGCAACTACTAAAGATCATTAAGGTAAAACACAACCATAGCATTAAAGTATCAAGTCCTCTTTATTCCCATACGCCATGACCCACTTATCCGTGTTTGTGTTTCAGTCACTCATGCAATGCAGACAATAAGCAAACCATGAACATATTGCAAACCCTGCAGCAGGGATCCCTCACGCTTGCGCGACACGGAGAGCACCCACTACAAAAAATATGTCACCTAGTGACCTTCTGTCAGTGACCCTGGAAGAATTGGTCATAGATCTATGACCATATGAGACCAATTGGTCAAAAGCTGTTCGGGGGGCTCCAGACCCTAAACCATTGTGACCATTTTGGTCTGAAAGGTCGTAATTTCCTTACACAAAATAGTCACAAAGCAAACATTGCTGGTCCGCTGCCTTATTTCTAGTTGTTAACGACCAATATAGATGGTCATAGCCTTGTAGATTGTGGTGGGTTGTGATCACTAGGCGCCATCTCATCAGTTTGCCTATGTGTCATGTCCATGTGTCAATTTTTGCCCTAGGTTGTGAAGCAACCTATATTTCTGTTATTCCAAAAATTGCCAAAAAAATCTCATAAATTGTTTGGATCATATCTTCATCAAATATGTCAAAAACCTTCCTTGCCTAGTTAATAAATAACTCAACAATATTCATTTTCCTATTCTGTTCAGAGCAGCACTTTGTGAAGGAAGTGTTATTTATATATTCTTGATTTCCCTAAAAATTTGTGAAGACGGTCTTCTTAGTAACTGATCATCCTCAGCCAAAACTCATGCCCATTAGCCATGTGCATTTCCCGTATCGCAAATCAAACACTTGGCTGCTTATTCATGTTTGAGCATCGGTCGGTCTCCTCGTGAGAATCTTATGTTATAATTTTCTTCCTAGCATCTACCTAGAGAGTGAACAACCCACTAGACATGCCTAGGCTGCCCAGAACGCATGGCAACGCCACGGTCACGCGGTGACCACGCGGCGGGCATGCGAGCTTATGCGCTCTAGAGTTGGGGCCCTCAGCCACCATCCAAACCTCGATGTCTCGCCATGAAACCATGTATTTCTGATTAAATAGATACTTATTTACCTAGAAATGATTTTTGGAAAAAATAAAGATCAAACTATGAGGCACCTGCAGTTCAAATTTGACCCGCTTCCAACTGAATCAGCGGGAATTTGTCGTTTTCACCAGAGGTGGATCAAAACTTTTGACACCCAACCATTTTGTCAATTTTGCATTATATATGGCCTAGTATTTGATAAAATTGATTAGGTCCAATTTTGCAACAAATATATGGTAGATCCTTCACAAAAAAACTCATTTTGGGCCCTCGAAAAAATGGAAAATGAATTTTTCGTCCAAAGAAAATTAAAAATTTCTTGGTCAACATTGTTTGTCATTCCAATATGCACCTATGCACATGATATGAGGTCATTTGTACAAACTATGCCATGAATGTGGCCATAAGAGTGATCATTTGGCTTGAAAGCCATGAATCTTCACACATGATAGCTCATTTCTGAAAACACTTTTTTAAAATAATTACCGTATTTTAATTTATTATTTTTCCTGGAAAATTGGTCACATATAATGACACAATGCGGAGGTTTTCCAATTTTTTGATTTATTTTTGAATTTTTTATGCCCGTTTCAAAATGCGGTCAAAACGGCGGGCTTGACTATTCCTATCTAGTGGTTGAATCTTGGATTTGTTACCGATACAACTCTACGCACGCTTAGCGTTCGCTTTACCTAGAACAAGTATGAAACTAGAAGTACTTTGTAGGTGTTGCTGGATAGGTTTGCAAGATAATAAAGAGCACGTAAATAAAAAGTAGGGGCTGTTTAGATAAAGAAGCAATAAATTTAGTATAGTGAGTGTGGAAAAGTGGTGATAGGAGTTGTGAAATTGTCCCTAAGCAATTGACTACTTTACTAGACCGATAGCAAGTTTTATGTGTGAGAGGCATAAGCTAACATACTTTCTATTCTTGGATCATATGCACTTATGATTGGAACTCTAGCAAGCATCCGCAACTACTAAAGATCATTAATGTAAAACACAACCATAGCATTAAAGTATCAAGTCCTCTTTATTCCCATACGCCATGACCCACTTATCCGTGTTTGTGTTTCAGTCACTCATGCAATGCAGACAATAAGCAAACCATGAACATATTGCAAACCCTGCAGCAGGGATCCCTCACGCTTGCGCGACACGGAGAGCACCCACTACAAAAAATATGTCAACTAGTGACCTTCTGTTAGTGACCCTGGAAGAATTGGTCATAGATCTATGACCATATGAGACCAATTGGTCAAAAGCTGTTCGGGGGGCTCCAGACCCTAAACCATTGTGACCATTTTGGTCTGAAAGGTCGTAATTTCCTTACACGAAATGGTCACAAAGCAAACATTGCTGGTCCGCTGCCTTATTTCTAGTTGTTAACGACCAATATAGATGGTCATAGCCTTGTAGATTGTGGTGGGTTGTGATGACTAGGCGCCATCTCATCAGTTTGCCTATGTGTCATGTCCATGTGTCAATTTTTGCCCTAGGTTGTGAAGCAACCTATATTTCTGTTATTCCAAAAATTCCCAAGAAAATCTCATAAATTGTTTGGATCATATCTTCATCAAATATGTCAAAAACCTTCCTTGCCTAGTTCATAAATAACTCAACAATATTCATTTTCCTATTCTGTTCAGAGCAGCACTTTGTGAAGGAAGTGTTATTTATATATTCTTGATTTCCCTAAAAATTTGTGAAGACGGTCTTCTTAGTAACTGATCATCCTCAGCCAAAACTCACGCCCATTAGCCATGTGCATTTCCCGTATCGCAAATCAAACACTTGGCTGCTTATTCATGTTTGAGCATCGGTCGGTCTCCTCGTGAGAATCTTATGTTATAATTTTCTTCCTAGCATCTACCTAGAGAGTGAACAACCCACTAGACATGCCTAGGCTGCCCAGAACGCATGGCAACGCCACGGTCACGCGGTGACCACGCGGCGGGCATGCGAGCTTATGCGCTCTAGAGTTGGGGCCCTCAGCCACCATCCAAACCTCGATGTCTCGCCATGAAACCATGTATTTCTTATTAAATAGATACTTATTTACCTAGAAATGATTTTTGGAAAAAATAAAGATCAAACTATGAGGCACCTGCAGTTCAAATTTGACCCGCTTCCAACTGAATCAGCGGGAATTTGTCGTTTTCACCAGAGGTGGATCAAAACTTTTGACACCCAACCATTTTGTCAATTTTGCATTATATATGGCCTAGTATTTGATAAAATTGATTAGGTCCAATTTTGCAACAAATATATGGTAGATCCTTCACAAAAAAACTCATTTTGGGCCCTCGAAAAAATGGAAAATGAATTTTTCGTCCAAAGAAAATTAAAAATTTCTTGGTCAACATTGTTTGTCATTCCAATATGCACCTATGCACATGATATGAGGTCATTTGTACAAACTATGCCATGAATGTGGCCATAAGAGTGATCATTTGGCTTGAAAGCCATGAATCTTCACACATGATAGCTCATTTCTGAAAACACTTTTTTAAAATAATTACCGTATTTTAATTTATTATTTTTCCTGGAAAATTGGTCACATATAATGACACAATGCGGAGGTTTTGCAATTTTTTGATTTATTTTTGAATTTTTTATGCCCGTTTCAAAATGCGGTCAAAACGGCGGGCTTGACTATTCCTATCTAGTGGTTGAATCTTGGATTTGTTACCGATACAACTCTACGCACGCTTAGCGTTCGCTTTACCTAGAACAAGTATGAAACTAGAAGTACTTTGTAGGTGTTGCTGGATAGGTTTGCAAGATAATAAAGAGCACGTAAATAAAAAGTAGGGGCTGTTTAGATAAAGAAGCAATAAATTTAGTATAGTGAGTGTGGAAAAGTGGTGATAGGAGTTGTGAAATTGTCCCTAAGCAATTGACTACTTTACTAGACCGATAGCAAGTTTTATGTGTGAGAGGCATAAGCTAACATACTTTCTATTCTTGGAACATATGCACTTATGATCGGAACTCTGGCAAGCATCCGCAACTACTAAAGATCATTAAGGTAAAACACAACCATAGCATTAAAGTATCAAGTCCTCTTTATTCCCATACGCCATGACCCACTTATCCGTGTTTGTGTTTCAGTCACTCATGCAATGCAGACAATAAGCAAACCATGAACATATTGCAAACCCTGCAGCAGGGATCCCTCACGCTTGGGCGGCACGGAGAGCACCCACTACAAAAAATATGTCAACTAGTGACCTTCTGTCAGTGACCCTGGAAGAATTGGTCATAGATCTATGACCATATGAGACCAATTGGTCAAAAGCTGTTCGGGGGGCTCCAGACCCTAAACCATTGTGATCATTTTGGTCTGAAAGGTCGTAATTTCCTTACACGAAATGGTCATAAAGCAAACATTGCTGGTCCGCTGCCTTATTTCTAGTTGTTAACGACCAATATAGATGGTCATAGCCTTGTAGATTGTGGTGGGTTGTGATGACTAGGCGCCATCTCATCAGTTTGCCTATGTGTCATGTCCATGTGCCAATTTTTGCCCTAGGTTGTGAAGCAACCTATATTTCTGTTATTCCAAAAATTCCCAAAAAAATCTCATAAATTGTTTGGATCATATCTTCATCAAATATGTCAAAAACCTTCCTTGCCTAGTTAATAAATAACTCAACAATATTCATTTTCCTATTCTGTTCAGAGCAGCACTTTCTGAAGGAAGTGTTATTTATATATTCTTGATTTCCCTAAAAATTTGTGAAGACGGTCTTCTTAGTAACTGATCATCCTCACCCAAAACTCACGCCCATTAGCCATGTGCATTTCCCGTACCGCAAATCAAACACTTGGTTGCTTATTCATGTTTGAGCATCGATCGGTCTCCTCGTGAGAATCTTATGTTATAATTTTCTTCCTGGCTTCTACCTAGAGAGTGAACAACCCACTAGACATGCCTAGGCTGCCCAAAACGCATGGCAACGCCACGGTCATGCGGTGACCACGCGGCGGGCATGCGAGCTTATGCGCTCTAGAGTTGGGGCCCTCAGCCACCATCCAAACCTCGATGTCTCGCCATGAAACCATCTATTTCTGATTAAATAGATACTTATTTACCTAGAATGATTTTTGGAAAAAATAAAGACCAAACTATGAGGCACCTGCAGTTCAAATTTGACCCGCTTCCAACTGAATCAGCGGGAATTTGTCTTTTTCACCAGAGGTGGATCAAAACTTTTGACACCCAACCATTTTGTCAATTTTGCATTATATATGGCCTAGTATTTGATAAAATTGATTAGGTCCAATTTTGCAACAAATATATGGTAGATCCTTCACAAAAAAACTCATTTTGGGCCCTCGAAAAAATGGAAAATGAATTTTTCGTCCAAAGAAAATTAAAACTTCCTTGGTCAACATTGTTTGTCATTCCAATATGCACCCATGCACATGATATGAGGTCATTTGTACAAACTATGCCATGAATGTGGCCATAAGATTGATCATTTGGCTTTAAAGCCATGAATCTTCACACATGATAGCTCATTTCTGAGAACACTTTTTTAAAATAATTACCGTATTTTAATTTTATTATTTTTCCTGGAAAATTGGTCACATATAATGACACAATGCGGAGGTTTTCCTATTTT